>NC_132880.1:15513132-15693132 GCF_030463535.1 Salminus brasiliensis | reverse complement strand
TAAATGTGGCATGAAGCCAAACAAAATGAGAATGTGAGTGAGAGTGATAAAGTCCATGCAGGTAAACAGTCAGAAGCAGAGTCATGCAGGGAGGTGAGGATGAATCAATGCGAGGCCCCAGAGCAGGACAGCGGGCAGGAAGGTAGTGGAGAGCCAGGTCAGGTCAGGCGGTACCAGGATGGAACAGTTGGAGCCGGGCATCTCAGTACATGTGAAAGAGAAAACAGAAAGGAGGGAAAAACACAAGAGGGTCAGGAGGAGAGCAGGAAAATGTTACAGGAGGGGGGTGGGGGGTAATATAGCGTGATAGGATCCAATAAATGGACTTGTATCAGCAGCTGACAGCAGGGGGCAGCTCAGCACATAGAGGAGAGAAAAGAAAGGAGAAGATGATGATGCGTTTAGGAGATGTCAGATCAGACTGATGTCCGGCCTGTAAAGGAAGTAGATTAGAGAGACTGCAGAACTGATCAGGAACCTGTGAACAGAGAGCAGAACAGTCCAAACCTGTTAGTGTTCATACAAGCTACATCAGCAAAGAGAACAGTTCAGTGCACTGATGGATTCTCTAAAAGCTTGAGCTTAAAGGTAAGTTTTTACTCTGGATTTAAACACAGAGAGTGTGTCTGAGTCCCGAACAGCAACAGGAAGTCTACTCCAGAGTTGAGGAGCCTGATAAGAGAAAGCTCTTCCTCCAGCGTTGATTCTCCTGAAGCGAGGAACTGACAGAAGGCCAGCGCCCTGCGAACGAAGTGAACGTGACTGGTTGTAGGTTTAAGAAGTTCCCCAAGAACCATTTAGTGACTTAAGTCAGAAGGAGAATTTTATAATCAGTGCAGAATATAACTAGTAACCAGTGCAGGGACGAGAGAATGGGACTAATATGGTCAAGTTTCCGAGCCCTAGTGAGCTCTCTAGCAGCTGCATTCTGAACTAGTTGGAGCTTTTTAATGATTTACATGAACTTCCAACCAGAAGAGCATTACAGTCATCCAATCTAGAAGTTATGAATGCAGGCACCTGCTTCTCTGCGTCATGTAAGGAGAGTACATTACGCAGTTTAGCAATATTACGTAGGTGGAAGAAGGCAGTTTTAACTATGTAACAGATGTGTGCATCAAACAAGAGGACGGAGTCAAAAACAGCTCCTAGGTTTTTTACAGAGCTGCTGGGTTTGACTGAGAATCCATCTAAATCTACAGCAATATTTGCATTTTTGGATCAATAAGTAAGACCTCTCTATGTCTTTCAGACAGTCTGTTATTTTATTAAGGCAGATAAGTATAGCTGGGTGTCATCAGCATAGCAATGAAGGTCAAGTCAATGCCATGTTCACGGATTATTTAGCCCAGCAGCAGCTTATAAAGAGTAAATACGAGTTATCTGTTCTAGAGTAAGCGTATGGTCATCATACCAAGACACTGACCTTTTCTTAATTGGAGCAACATGGTCAAGATTAGAGCGGAGTACAGACAGCAGATCATCTGTTTCATGCTCAGGGTCTATAGGAGGAGATGGGCAGGAGATGGTTAAATCTGGAGGGTTATTAATAAAGACACTAGCTATAGAGGTTGTTATGGTACGCTTGCTCATAAATCGAGGCTGCAGGGGGATCTCCTGGTTTAAGACTACATGATTAGGTAGTGGTCAGAGATGGAGTCAGGCTGAGAAATGCTGTTTCTATACCCAGGGTCAGAACTAGGTGTGTATGGCTGCATCTATGAGCTGGACCTAAAACATTTTGAATGAATCTCAAGACATCTAAGATTGATTGAACCCAGTTCTAATGGGTCCTGATTCTTCTCCAAGTGAATATTAAAATCTCCAACATTTAAAGTCTTATCAGTAGAGAAAGCTCCCTCTGATAAGAAGTCAGTAAATTCACTCAGAAAATCTGTATAAGCTCCAGGAGGACGATGGACTGGAATAAGCAGTAAATAGAGCTGCTTTTCAGAAGCTGGGGAAGAGTCTGCCACTTTCAGACTAAACACTTCAGACGATTTGGCTTCATAACCTGAGATTTGGGTTTATGTCCAGAACTGGATCAGAGACTGAGGCTACGCTGCTGCTGTGAGCAGACCTGCGAGGAGAACTGCAGTAGTTCAAGCCTGGGGGAGTCGATTCATTCAAAGCAATGATTCATTAGGTTTAACCCCCGTTTCACAAAGACACAGTGAACTGAGGAGGTTTTCAGTAATGATTTCATTGACTGACTGCTTTAGGGTCTAGAGATCGGACACTACGATTGCGGACTACACGAGGGACAGACACAGTCTCAGCACTGCAGGGTTTATCTGATCAGCTATATGATGGTGATACTGGTACATTACTATTTCCACACCAAGCAATAAAGAACAGAATTATGGTTTAAATGGAGTAAAAACTCTCACCTGCCCAGTCTCTCATCCACCTACCCGAGTGGTATGACTGGGTAGAGCCAGTCAGTCGTATCGTACCACCTTCGTGATGTTCCCGGAGAGAACGACAGACCCCAGGCGGCTCGGGTGAAGCCCACCTCTACGCTCCCGAAAACTCCAGAAACGCAAACGAGCCTCCGTGAGACAGAGAGCTGTACAGCAGCACAGGGAGCAGAGAGCTCCAGGATCACAGCAGCTGTCTCAGAGGAAGGAGACAGAGCTGAGAGTAAAGGCTGTAAAGGAGGGCCGGTCGCTCGACGCTCTGTGTCGAATCACGACTCGAGCTTCTAAAGAAGAACCGAATCCAAACAGCGGTTCAGAGTCTCGCTCAAAATACCGGAGATCACGTGATCGCCCGAAGTGCGGCTTCGTTACGTCACTGAACGCAGTCACGTTTCAAGGCGCGTCAGTTTCCCGCTGCAGAGCCGAGCGCAACGAGCTGAACATCAACTGAAATATGAACCGAAATGAAATAGAAATGTAGAAAATGTGTGAATCTGCTGGACTTTCATTTAAAAACACAAAACATGAAGCAGTTTCTCTCTGAAGGTCAGGTGTTGTTTCCAAACCGACTAAAGAGAATAAAAGTGCTTGATAAAGCTCCTCCGTATTGGAGGGTTTTTAACTGGAGACGATGTGAAATGAGCTCTAATAAAACACTGAAGTGTTTCTGTTTATTTCTGTGTTCAGCAGATGTTCAGTCTACATGCACATTAAACAGGGGGATTTTTACATTATCAAATATTAATAAACGTGACTATTTTATTTACGAGGAGAACAAAGCAGTTACACACTCAGATAAAATACATGCAGTTAAATGTAGATAAAATTACATTCAATGAACAGAAGAAACGCAGGCAGACATCACTGTATGGAGCTCCTGTTTCAGTCTGGACGAAGCTTATGAACACAAGAGAATCAGGCGATGGAGGTGTAGTGTTTTATTAGAACAGCAGGTGGCGCAGTAGAGCTGAGAAGCTGAGAAGCACTTTGACCTCAACTGTGTTAAAAAGCCTCGGGCTGCGTCCAGAAACCCCCAAACCTCCTCCTCTCCTCTGTGACCCGGAAACTGGGTTTGTGGCTCCATCATGCCGCTTGTCCAAAAACCGGAGGAGACGAAAGAAGTGGCTTCCAGCGGAGGAGACCTGAGAGGATCCCACCCAGGAAGAGTGTTAAAGATTTAGGAGTGAGATCACTGAGTGCACTCCCAGAGACCACGGGAAATAGAGAAACACCACACAAGTCCTAAACGCACAGATGAACTAATATTACTGATCTGATACAATGAGCAGTAAAGCAGTCGTATAAATGTAGAGTTCAGATAAACTGACACGCTCCCCTGCTTCTTTACACCTGGCTTATTTACTGGAACTGAGCTTAAATTATCTTTATTCAGTGAACAACCGCAAGCACTGTCTGTTCAGTTCAGCTTTATTAATCACCCTATATATTTCAAATTGTATTTTTATATATATATAGTTTCTGGACGCAGCCTGTGGGTCAGTTCTGAGAGCAGCAGGTCTAAACTTAAACCTGCACTAATCAGTTTTCTCCTCAGAGCTCAGACTCAGTGTTTCACATCAAGATACAGAGAGAAGTTAAAAACACAGAAAGGTCCAGAACACATCAGTAATGCAGGTCAGCTGGTCATTCAGGCTCTTTTCCTGAATATGATATGAATAATAGAAACTTCACAGTTGTTTGGAAAAGATGAGACATTAAGGAGGTGTTTTCTAAAGTCTAAAGTAAGTGTAGAAATGAAGAGCACCGCTCAGCAGTAATGTGTGTATTACCGAGAACCTGATTCATTCATTAGTTGTGTGCTTTTCTGTGGACGAGTTGTGATGAAAAAGAGGAAACAATTTTCTCCAGTTTGAATCTCAGCCCCTTCTCTTCCTACAACGAAACACACACACACACACACACACACACACATATATATATATATATTAAACACTTTCAACTCCAACTATGAGGGTTTATTTAGGCTGTACTCTACACACTGCACACTTTTCTACAAAACAACAACGGCTAACTGTACAGTTTATTAACAATTCAGCTGAAGGTGGCGCTATTGCAGATGTCCCCCAATAGCAGACTTTGTGTGTACTTTTGAACAGGATGCTGCAGAAGTATTGGAGCAGAAATGAAAATATTGCTGCACTGATATTAAAGTAACACGAGAATTTGAGCAGCGTGAGTATAGAGCCTTCTCACAGACTGCGCTTTTAAAATGAAGGTCACATTGATGGTCAATCAGAGGAAATATCTCACATACTTTAAAAATGAATATCAGTCTAGATAATCTGGGGAGAGGAAGCCTCTGTCTCCTGGTTAAAATTGTATGTTAAGAAGTTTAGTCAGTTGGGGCTTCTTAAGGGTCTGTTAAAGAAAAAAGGGTTTTAATGGGAGGAGCCAAGACACAACACACAGCACAACTAAAGCACTTAGTAAACCAATTCAGAAACAAATAAATAAAACATACTGACTGGTCTTCTCCAAACGCTTCACACTGTCCTGTTAGGTTTCAGTGCACCCCTGACAGTCTTTATTTGAACCACCAAACAGATTGTGACCCAGAGAGCTTTCAGCCTTAGTCAAAGATGAGCCTTCAGTTTCACTGTTGATGAAAAGCCATGAGTAATTTAGTCATTTAGGGGTGTTTTACAGAGTAGGATTAAACAAGTATATTGATATAAAAACCTGGAACTGGATACTCCACCTCCAGCACAGTGGGTTATGGTCATTACCTCGACTGCAGCCAATGGTGCTGTGTCCCCTTATTGAAGGCAGAGTGTGAGGATCAAACTGCAGCAGATAAGAGATGAAGGTGTGGCATGGCTCCTCCACTGTGATCTCATCTGGATAGACTAAGGCTTCATGCTGGAGACGTGGAGCCTCTGAAGGGCAGATCCCCCATGTTTAGCCCGGTTGATGAGGATATAGTGGAGCTCCCTGATCTGTTGCAGCAGCCTCCATCACAATGAACACCTGTCCACAACACACTGAAATGTCCTGGATGTGAACAATGTGACGGTGGTTCACTGCTCTTAGAATGTCAAGTTCCCGGAGCAGGAAACCCAATCCTCATCGGACTCTGTCATCATTTCCAAAATTTTTAGATCTACTTGGTTGGGGTACTGTTTGGATGTGGTCAGCTTAACCTTGAAGCCCTGTAAATGGAAGACTGAGATTAAAGTAAGAAGATTAAGAACATTGTGAGGACCACTTTCTCCTGTGTAGTCTTGCAGTTCAATGTCCTGTATATATAAACCTGGAACTGGATACAGTGCGTTAACTATGGTCCTTACCTCGGCTGCAGCCAAGGTGCTCATGTCAACTCTGCAGACTTTTCCTCCTCATTGTAAACATTATTTTAGTTGAATCATAACATCTTCCAATCACCTGGCATGAAAAGGGGAGATTTGATTCTTTTTGAAACCTGGGCATCTCCTAAACATATCAATTATATTTGTGAGTGTCCGTTTACATCTGTCACAAGTGGCATTCAGATTTGGATTCATTAAGGCTACTGTCAGCTTTAGGTATATGAACATGATACACAATCATAAACTGGATCAATTAATGTCTGCTACAAGGAGGGGAGACATGGAAAGAATCACTTTCCATACTTTTCCTGAGAAAGAGGAGCTCGAGTAAACTTATTAGGGTCAAAGTAGGAGGGCAATGATTGACATACAAATTTTTTTCTTTAGAATGGCTGAAAAGTCGCCCCAGAAATGTAAAAATAAAACCCAAAACGCAAACATATAGTCACATGACTGTTGGCTGGACGCTGCTGCTAATTATATGGACAATTGAGACACGTTGAGACAAGAGGTAATTCATTAAGTGGCCGGTTGGTATAAAGAGAGATAATCAACATACTTGCTGTAGACACTGGAAATGGCTCCGGTTTTGAAGTCTTATGTGGGACACTTCCTACAGCATAGGCAGAAAGAAAGAGAAAGAAACAATGCAAATTAACTACATGAGTCCAGTGTACAGAACGCACTGCCTGAATTCAGTGGCTTTCCACTGATTAACTTTTGGTAAAGAATGAGGCTATCTGGCAAATTCAGTGGGCATAGATCCATTCAACCTCACAAGTTTGTCAGAAATGTCATTTTTCTGTCTAACGCCAGGTATTGGGTTCTCTGAAAACACAAGCACACATTTCACATCACCTAAACACACCAAATGCCTGTAGCCTAATGCAACACCACTGACAAGGTATTCCAGCTGTAATAAGGGGGCTTTTGTCAAACTGGTGGTTCTCATTGTGTGCAAACTGACTGACCTATTTATCTATTCTTTGATTCAAAGTCTGGTACATTTAAAAGTTTTAGTACATTTTAAAAAGCTCTAGCAGAAGCATCACATGGAAATACTTAGACGTGCCCATTGTAGGCGTTTCCCTGAAAGATAAACCCGTCATTCTGTAGTTTCTCCAGCTCTTCTAGGAAGTCATCGAGCCAGTCCACTAGTGGATGAGGCTTTGACTGTCCACAGAACAGTGCACCTACAAATGGTTCCACGTTGTGGAATTTTACTCAAAACTGTGCTGCTAGACTTAAAAATGATAAGCCTATCAACATTCACTACTAAATCAACTGTGCTATCTGAATGTGTCAGGCATTAACTCTGACCTGGTCTGCGGCAAATGTAGGATTCTAGGCCATAAACACATTGTCCTCCACATTTTAATTTGACCTAAACATCTGAGAGGGTTAAAAGCAGAGTGTGTGCAACTTTGGGTAGATTGTGTCCACGATCTCTAAGAATTCCTAAAAGTTCATTAACGCTGCTTTGAGTTGTCATATTCTTTGTGGCCCTTTCTGCAAGGTCTGAGGCAAGGTCAGGTCCATTCCCATCTGTGCTTAAAAGTTCTGCATCTGTGTCTACTACACATTTTCTCTGACTACTACACATTTTAGAATAACCATAGTCTGTAGACTCTGGATGCACACTAGAATCAGAATTCAAGGTTATGTCCAGAAAATCTAGATTCATACTGGCATTAGTTTACACAGTTACAGCCTCATTACCTTCATTTAGAATATGAGGTGCCGGTTCAAAAGTTGCTAAAGTGTTCACTTCAGCCATTCAGCTTCTCCATCTTTTCAGATACTGTGTGCTGGATGCCATTTGTGGTTCTGTTGTTAAGAAATATTGATAAATGAATTAAATGAATATTGATTTATGTTCTAACCACTTCCTTATAAATATATTACAGCAATAAAAAAAAGGAGCGTAAGAGTGTAAAGGTCTGAAAACTACACATTCCAAGATTTTCAGTAATGGTCTGCTGCGCTTAATGGTGAGATCTTTGCCAACAACCACTTTAGGACCTTTGGTCAGGACTGATGCTACAAAACATATAAAAAACCTCAATGTACCAACATCAAAACTAATAAAATAATTACTACATGTCTTAAATTAAATCAAAATACAACTAAATAATGCAATAATCTGTTATAGTAAAATGTTTATATTTTAAAATTACTTGAAACAATTCATCTTAATGTAATATTCAGTTGGTTTTGTTACGGGACGGTCAGGGAGCGAACCCAAGTGCAGAGAGGAAAGCCTGTAAGGACAGGCCTTAATGTGTGATATAAGGTTAATGTATGTGTGGTTGATGTGACTGTGGGTGCTTTTGTGTACTTGTGGGAGAACAGTTGCTCCCAGCTGGGTTTGAACCAGCATCCCTGGCAACAGAGGTCCAACACCTTACCACTGCACCACCAGCAAGCACAGGCAATTGGTGGAGTTGCACCCCTTAAAACAAAGAATTAAAAAAGGCGGGAAAACCAAACTAAGGAGACGCCAAGATGGCGTAGTTCAGACTTAAGACAGTTAGCACTAAAACAACTGAAGAAAAACAAATGTACCTCTCTCTCTCTCTCTCTCTCTCTCTCTCTCTCTCTCTCTCTCTTTCTGGAGAGGGAACTTCAATGCTTTACTCAAACGCTTTTACTTATGAGCTGAGCTCTCTTCAGCTACTTCATTTTGCAACCCTGTTATCTATTTCTGCAACTTTTCTTGATTCTCCTTTCAAACTCCTTTCTTTCACTTCCGTGTACCGTACCGGTCACCCCTCTACAAAGGTGTGACTGAGAAGGGCCGTTTGTCACAGCCTTAAATGCTGTGATGACCAGGTGTGTCTGGTTGGCACTGATTACCTCTAGGATCTCTGGGGATTGGAGTTCCCTTGGGTAACCGTGCCTCGCCATTGTCGCCCTCTGCTGGTAGGTGGCAGGAGACACTGACCCTTTACAAAAGATAAAATAAAATTAAAATACTTAATTCTACACAAACTCACTTACCCCAGACTTAAGATATAGTTTAGCACTGGAGCTACAAGTCTAACGTCACATTTGTTAGAATCATTAGACTAAATTATAGACGCAAAATGTGGACAAAAATCTTGGCTGATAAACTACATATTGTGTCATTATTGACAATATTGACAATTGTGTCATTTTGTTTCTCCCTAAAAAAGGTTTGCAGTCACAAATGATTAAGGAAACATTAGAAGGTGGAAAACTGCAGATCCATCTGAACATTAAATGAAGCTGAGGCTGCAGTAATACTCACTATTCACTGTTTCAGCTCTGCCGGTATGTTGTGGCACAGCAGTCTGTCCCAAGTCCAGTCAGCGTCTGAAACACATATTTCTAAATAAAATGATATAGTCAGCTACAGTTAATTCAGCATCTCTGCTAATACATTTCAGTGCCTAATAAAACCCACAAACTCATGTTTCCCTTGTGCTGCCAAAGCTAAAGATCCAGGTCTGAGCAGGAGAGCAAATGTTGTCCTGATCAATAACTAGACAAACAGCCGCTCCTGAAGCTGCTTCATTCTCACTAGATCCCCACTTAGTTTAGGAGGAGAGCTCCTTTCAGACACTGTAAAACTCTCCTTACTTCGGTTTTAAGCTAAAAATGAGACCCTGGAAGTTTTAAATGGAGTTTATTCCCACTTTAATAAGAACTAATGAAATCTGGAGGTGAAGTGGAGTTAAACAGGGCTAATGCAGCTCAGCACCAGCTATTAACTCCAGCTGATCTTCACACAGCAGGAGCAGCTCAAACAGCTCAGGGCAGAAAGCCGGTGTTGTCGGATGAAGCCATAAATAAAAGTTAGTCTTTCTTTTAGAAACGTTCCTAAAAGTGTTTTAGAGAAGTTTCTAAGTGAACTCCGTACTTCACCACCCGACCACCCCCAGACATCCTCCCCCCCCTGTTCCCTGTGGCCAGCAGGTCTTAACGGAGCTAGCGCTAGCAGGTTAGCTTCTACAGTCGTCCAGCTGCAGCACAGACACACACCTAACGATAATCCTCATATTTCAAATATTCGCTGTAGGTTTATGCTCTCATATATGTTCAAATATCAGTTAAAGCAGCTGGCTAACATGAACTCACCTGCTTGTATCGGGAGCGTCTGTGCTGGGAGCCTCCCTGCAGGAGCCGGACAGGCTGGAAGCGGCGCTACCGGGGACGCACTGCAGCTCCTTTTGGGTGAAGCTGGAGCGACGATGAGGGATTATTCACTACTAAACTGTCCAGAGTTCATTATTAACATTCAAATATCACACACACATGCTTTTCTATATCCCATAAAACACACAAACATGCTAAATAAACCCGTATGAAATTGAACATCCACTACTTAATTAGCATATTTAATTTCATTAAGAAAATAAGTCCAGAATATGTCGTAGTTTATTCTTTGTAGTTTCAACAAATTATTTATTTTATGAACAATCCACATTTAATGTAACAGTGAAACCAAATCAGTACATCATTCATATTTGAATATTTTATATCTTTTTAATTTGATTAAATAAAGCCTGCAGATGTGAGTAAAGAAAACACTGACAGACAGAAAGGGGGTTTGGACTGACGGACTGTTCTCAGGCCTGTTTTTAAGCTCTAATGTGGTTCTTCGTTCACTGGGTTCGTCTTTAACTCTGAGCGGTTCAGAAAGATCCAGCGTCTCATCGTGGAGGAGAAATGACTCCCAGCTGTTGGGGGATTCAGGTAAAGGTGGGGGGCTCTCATCAGCTCTCCTGCTGAAGGCTTTGAGGGGGGCTGGAAAGTCTGGGGCAGCAGATCTACCAGCGTCTTCTACACAGTTGTCCAGACTTTGACTTTCCTGCAGTTCACCTTTCTTCTTCACAGGGTTACTTTAGACTCGTAGGTCCAACTCTTCTCCATTTTAGACACAGCTGTGGACGGAGACACTGTGGACTGTGGAGGGACAGAAGACATGATGTCCTGTCTCTCTGTTACACTTTCAGACACTAATGAAAGCTCAGAGACTTTGTGAGTCCGTACAAGGAGGAGACTCTTCATCTGGAAGCAGTCCAAGCAGAGGCAGAGCGCCTGACTCAGGCTGAAAGAGGAGCGGTTTTTATTCATGGATATTCAGCCATCATCATTATCACTATCATCACCATCATCATCATCATCATCATCATCATCATCATCATCACTATCACCATCATCATCACCATCATGACCATCATCACTATCACCATCATCATCATCACCATCATCACCATCATCATCACCATCATCATCATCACGATCACCCTCACCATCATCATCATCATCATCATCATCACCCTCACCCTCACCATCATCACCATCATCATCATCATCACCCTCACCATCATCACCATCATCATCACCATCATCACGATCACCATCATCACCACCATCATCACCATCACCCTCACCATCATCATCATCATCATCATCACCATCATCATCATCATCACGATCACCATCATCACCATCACCCTCACCATCATCATCATCATTATCATCATTACCATCATCACGATCAGCATCATCATCATTATCACCATCATTATTATCACTATCATCACCATCATCATCATCATCTTCATCATCATCATCATCATCACGATCACCATCATCACCATCAACCTCACCATCATCATCATCACCATCATAACGATCAGCATCATCATCATTATCACCATCATTATTATCACTATCATTACCATCATCATCATCATCTTCATCATCATCTTCATCATCATCATCTGTATAAGTGTATCTTTTCTAGATCTGAAGATAAATTATCATGATGCAACATTTGGTGTTTGTTATGTTGATTCCATGTTTAGTCGTGAAGCAGTTTCTCAAAAATGTTAATTTTAGCATTTTATATGGAGAGAGAGAGAGTGTGTGTGTGTGTGTGAGTGTGTGTCTGGTTACAGTGTAAAAACAGTGTAAAAACAGTGTAAAAACTCCCTTTCAGCCTTTTTAACACAGTTGAAGGCAAAGTGCTTCTCAGCTTCTCAGCTCTACTGCGCCACCTGCTGTTCTAATAAAACACTACACCTCCATCGCCTGATTCTCTTGTGTTCATAAGCTTCGTCCAGACTGAAACAGGAGCTCCATACAGTGATGTCTGCCTGCGTTTCTTCTGTTCATTGAATGTAATTTTATCTACATTTAACTGCATGTATTTTATCTGAGTGTGTAACTGCTTTGTTCTCCTCGTAAATAAAATAGTCACGTTTATTAATATTTGATAATGTAAAAATCCCCTGTTTAATGTGCATGTAGACTGAACATCTGCTGAACACAGAAATAAACAGAAACACTTCAGTGTTTTATTAGAGCTCATTTCACATCGTCTCCAGTTAAAAACCCTCCAATACGGAGGAGCTTTATCAAGCACTTTTATTCTCTTTAGTCGGTTTGGAAACAACACCTGACCTTCAGAGAGAAACTGCTTCATGTTTTGTGTTTTTAAATGAAAGTCCAGCAGATTCACACATTTTCTATATTTCTATTTCATTTCAGTTTATTTTTATAAAGTGGAGCAGAAGTAATTCACTATGGAAAATGATTATAGCGGCATTATGAGGAAACTTCAGCCACGCTGCTTAAGCCTGGTCTCCTCACTGCTGCTACTGAGCTCCGTCCAGAAACCCCCAAACCTCCTCCTCTCCTCCGAGACCCGGAAACTTTGAGGCGCCATCATGCTGCTTGTCCAAATACCTGTGTTGTGACATAGTCTGCGTCCAGAAACTTTTGCTACTCCTCCTCCTTTCCTACTGCACCTCTTCTACCCCGGAGGAAGGTGGAGGAACTGAGAGGAGGAGAGGAGCAGGAGGACTGGAGAGCAGGAGCAGTAATTGGGGAAATGGGACAGCTGATCTCTTTTAGATATGATGTTGACTACTGATGAACTGAGCCAATCACAACACTCGCTTTCAGCACACCCCTAGTACTGCCCAGCCAATCACAGCTGCTGCACAGAGCAGCACGTATACGACAATTCTGTCCATTTAACAGCGTTAATTGTGAATTATATATATATGATATATATTAATATAAATGATATATATTATATTATTTGTTTATTTAATAATAACAACTTGTTAGTAGTAGGGTCATTAAGAAAGCTGAACTGAACAGACAGTACTTGCGGTTCTGTTAACTGAATAAAGATCATTTAAGCTCAGTTCCAGTATAGAGTTCAACTTTATTAGTCTTTATATCACATCATTACTTCAGCTATAAATATTCATCTGTAAGTGATCGTGTCTCATTGATGCTTTTCAGACTAAAACAGTCTCGGTTTCTCACTTGTGTCTCAGACCTGTATCAGAGCTCTGTTGTAGTGATGATGTCATGGCAGATTATAGGAATATGATATTTATGTGGTGAAATATTTGTTTTATTACATTAAATTAAATTACATTTTACTACTTAAATATTTTCATATTTACACATGAAACCTTTCTCTATGGGTGAATTACATCTATACAGTCTTGTACAGCTGACTTGTTGTTGTTGACTCAGGGTGCCTGGTTTACAGCACAATTCACAGAGACTTAGGCCTGGAGTATAAGGGTTCTCTTGAGCAAATGGCCAAAAAATGGGACCATTATTATTATTATTATTATTATTATTATTATTATATAATATAAATTATATAAGGTGCATGTCATGTTCCACATAATGATAATGACTGTAGGTATAAGGGCTTGCGCTGGTGTCTGTTATGTTACATTATCCTAACCAGAAAAACAGTGTTTAGAAAGTGTGTTTTCAGAGATGTCCCAACTAGGGACAACATTGTATCATCACATTAATGTCTTTTAGGAGCTAAGAAGTCCCCCTACAGGGATGGGCACAGAGCAAGGTGAGGCCACAGCAGCCACATGGCGCTGGTTTAGGGCAATGCATGCCATCCTGGGAGGCAAACCTTCAGGAGGATCACAAGTGCTCCACTGCCAGCACCACCAGCTGATGTGGCCTCAACAAGTAAAGGCTCAGACACAGAGGGGGCCTACAAAGGGGAAGATGACACACCCTCCTGTGCCAAGTCTGACCCTGTGAGCCAGTCAGTCCCCTCCACCAGCAGGAGTGCCTCCTGTCCCCCCTCAGGAACTCCAGCAGCCAAAAGGAGGAGGCATACTGACTCTGCAGAGGTGCTGGAGTTTCTGAGGGAGGAAGCTGCCAGAGCTCAACGAGAGGAGGCTCAACATGAACATTTCTGTCCTTGTTTAAAGAAAGACTAAAAAAAAGTAATGAGTTATTTAGTGAATATTTTATTTGTGTACAGAAAAATATTTTAGTTAATCCTTCAAATGAATTTTGATCTGTGACTGTCTTTTCCTCTTTTGAGTCCAATACTGTAAAATGAAGTGAATTCCCACACTGCGGCCTCATTCTCAGTAGATTATATATTTAAAGTTTAATAACCTTGAATAATTGTCACACAACTCTTAAATGAAGAGGTTTGGAATAACCAGCACTCTTCCTAGAGCTGACCTCCCCACCAGACTAAGTAATCAGGGGAGAAGGGCCTTGGTAAGAGAGGTGACCAAGAACCAAAAGGGTCACTCTAGTTCAAAAAGATCCTGTTTACAGAAACTTCCAGAAGCTCAACCATCACTGCAGCACTCCACCAATCTGGGCTTTATGGCACAGTGGCCAGATACAAGAGAGCCCCTAAAAAACTCTCAGACTATAAGAAACAAGGTTCTCTGGTCTGATGCAACCAAGATTGAACTTTTTGGCCTCAGTTCTAAGAGTCATGTCTGGTGGAAACCAGGTTCTGCTCATCTCCTGCCTGCATTCTTTCAGTGAAGCTTCATGCTGTGGGGGTATTTTCCAGGGTCTGGGACAGGGAGACTGGGTCAGGGTTGAGGGGAAGCTGAATGGAGTACAGATATATTCTTAATGAAAACCTGATCCAGAGCACTCAGGACCTCAGACGGGACAAAGGTTCACCTTCCAACAAGACAGTGACTCAAGACAACACAGGAATGGCTTAGAGACGACTCTGTGAATGCTCCTGAGTGGCCAACCAGAGCCCTGCTTTACACCCTAATAAAAATCTCTGGAGAGCCCTGAGAATGGCTGTCCACTGACGTCCCCACCCAACCTTACGGAGAGGATCTGCAGAGAAGTAAGGCTGAAAATCCCCAAATCCAGCTGAGCAAACCTTGTGGCATCATACCCAAGAAGACTGGAGGCTGTAATCACTGTCAGAGGTGCTTCAAATAAGTAAAGGGTCTGAATACTTCTGTCACTGCAACATTTTAGTTTTTCTTTTTTTTTATATAAATTTGCAGAAATTTCTAAAACTCTGTTTTAAATTTGTCATTATGGGATAAACATGGTGCCAGTGTGTAAAGCTGTATATTTTCCTTCTTAATGCCACTTTTATTAAAGATGTATGTTTCCTGATTAAAATTATATTAATAAAGTACCTAAAGGAAAAAGATTTTTTTTTATTTCTCCTTTATATCTGTTATTATTTACAGTTATTAATCTGAGTTACTTTTAATAAGCTATTAAATAGTTGTAAACACTCTGTTTTCTTAAACTAGTTTCATTTTCAGTTTAGAGAGTCAAAAGTATTTTTATTCAGGTTTAGGAGGGACTTTTATTTTGACAGAATTTCGTTCGCTACTCCGGACAAGTGTTGCTAGCTTCACACTGCTAGCTCGTTGCGCTCGGGTCTGCGGAACTGACGCGCCTTGAAACGTGACTGCGTAAGGAAGCGTCACTTCCGGCGACACGTGATGTCCGGTATGTTTGAGCGCGTGTTTGGATTCGGTTCTTCTTTAGAAGCTCGAGTCGTGATTCTTCACAGAGCGTCGAGCGACCGGCCCTCCTTTCCAGCCTTTACTCTCAGCTCTGTCTCCTTCCTCTGAGACAGCTGCTGTGATCCTGGAGCTCTCTGCTCCCTGTGCTGCTGTACAGCTCTCTGTCTCACGGAGGCTCGTCGTCTCCTCTCCCGCACCGGAGAGGGCCTGGGGGCGTCAGTCTGGCCTGGAAAAGTCGGGGACTCCTCCACCACCACCGCCGGTTTTCATCTCTGCTGACCGGTTCGAGGTCCTCGGAGCCCAAAGAGGAACCACGGTCTCCTGTTCTCCAGCTGCCCGTGTGCTGCACGTCGCCGGGCAGATTCCCTTGGCGCTTTTCTCCGCCCGACGCGGAGGTTCAGAAGGAGCCCTGCCGCTTCAGAAAAACCCAGACGAGAGGATCATCGTCTTCCCCCTGCCCTCCTACCGACGAGTGAGCGAGCCGCTCCCCCAGCTCCTCTCGCTCCACTGCTGTTGCGGGACAGGTCCGTCCACGCGGACTGTGGAGAGAACTGGGAGAGCTTTCGGCTGTGTCCGGTCCTCCACCGCAGAGATGAGCTCCACCCGGTCCGGTCTGGCTCCGTCCTTCAGGGTAGTGAGCTGGACAGTGGGCAGGTGAGTGATTTACATGATTTACTGGATTTAATCATCATTTCTTCTGTCATTTCTCTGCTTGTTTTAAGAAGTAATTTATCAGTGTCCCTCATAGTGTCTCAGACAGACCCTCAGTGTGGAGACTGTCTCTGTCCTCCACATGGTTTCAAATTGGAGCTTCAGAAAATCTGCTTTAAAGATCTTATTAGAATTGATACAAAATCTTCCATATTTCTGAGTACAAGCAGTTCTCCTGTTGAATTTGGGCTGTTAAATATACGATCTCTAGCCTCTAAAGCGATCATTGTCCATGAACTTATGACCGCTATCCAGTTACAGTTTAGGTTCAGTTGATCAATCTTGATCTTCATGCTCTCTACTGCATAATGTGAATCATCATAATTACAGTGAACAAGGATTTCATGCTGTTTGAATATTGTAACACTGTAACCATCACCACTGTGATCATTGACCACGTTCAGGTAATAAAGTCTATTGTACTCTTTAATGGGGAACTTGGTACCGTATTTTTGGCTGTTTATTTTTGTCACAGCCTTGGTGAGAATTCAGAGGCCGTTGCTGTTTCAGTCTGAATGCATCGACTCCTCGAGGTTTAGCTATTGCAGTTACTCACGTGGAAGTAGTCGTGGCGGCATCACCACAATTCAGTTCAGTTCTATGCACGACCCAAACCTCAGATTTTGAAGCTAAATGCTCGGCAGCTAGTGTTTTCATTAATAACCTTCCAGAGTACTCTGTCTGACCGTCTGTTGTGTTTCTGTCTGTGTTTACTCGAGGAACATGGTGACCACGGTGGAACAAGCTTTCTAGCTCTCTAGCTTGACTGGCAGATCCGGCTGCTGTTGTAGAGGCAGTCCAAACTCACCAGACGGAAGACGAGGCTGGAGGCTGTATGTGACTTCTTCAATTAGGCTGTCTTAATTCCAGCACCACCAGTGCAGTGGACACAGAGGGTCATCACCATTCCCGCATCTGTGAGCCTGGGGGTGTCAGCGTGGCCTGGAAAATTGCTAACTGGTTCGATGTTCTCGGCTCTTCACCTGCTCCGGCACCGAGGACGACTCCTCAGGGCGGTGTTCTCACTGTTAAAGTTTCTTCTGTAAAACACTGAAAAGTATCGGAGAGTAACACCACAGTCTCTAATAATGACGAGGAAGTTTGTGGACACAAAACTACGTAGCTGCAAATACCTGAAAAAAATTAGCTTGAAGATTAAATTCAGTTCTAAGTTGTTTAAAAGATGCAAACCTTTTATCAATAAACAGATTTAAGACATTTACTCCTTTTTCTCCCCAAGATGAAAAGGCCTCATCAATGGTAGAGGGAGTGAATGTTGTTGTTCATCATCAGGCTGTATATAGATAATTCACTTAGTGAAAAGACTCTTCCAAACTGCAGCCAGATTTTCAGGGACTGTTTCACAGTCTGGTTTAGTGAACAGCTAGACAAAGATTCTGGTATGGGTAGTTTTGAACAGAGCAACATGTGTAATGTGCAGCAATAGCATGATCGTGGCTATGATAACAAATGGAGGTTCGAAGCCCATAATAATAGTAAAAATGTACGATAACGATTACAGGGGTAATGATGATAATACCCCTGTAGGGGCAGTGGGGACAACTCCTCAGGGCGGGAGGAGCGATAAACCCCTGTAGGAGCAGTGGTGTCTGTAGGGGCAGTGGTGGCTCAGGGGTATTGATGACAGTGTTGGGGGTTCGAGACACTGGTTTGGCAAGCTGCCGCTGTTGGACCCTTAAGCAAAGCCCTCCACACGCTCTGCTCCAACTGTGTGTGTGTGTGTGTGTGTGTGTGTGTGTGTGTGCACAGCTGGGGTACAGGGGGAAGCCAAATTCCATCTGTGTCACAAAAAATATCAAATGGTGAGTCTGGTTTTCTTGTCTTGTACATCGATGCTGCAATATTTTTAGGCCTTTCAATATTCTATGTATCTGTTTGTTTTCAGGAACAACAAAACTAATGCGGCCATCTGTCCATCAGCCTAATACCAGCCTCATCACAGGGGGCACAGAAAACAGCACGCATCAGCAAATTGAGCTCAAAAGGACCAGACCAGTGTGAATGTAACACGTCCATCGTGTATTTGTGGGGTATAAAAAGTGTGTAATTCTAGCGTGCAAAGTCTTTTTTCAGACAAACTAAAAGAGGCAGAAAATTGGTCTTATAAATATTTTGCAATATTGATTTGTAAATTCCTAAATATATATATTTGGGGAAGAATACCTTTGGCACGATCATTCTCTACTATTCTCCTCGAGACGCCGCAAGTTCCTGGCGTTAGTAAACTGAATAGTTGGGAGGTAAGTAATTTTACATCATTTCTTTTCTAATTTATTAACCATTTATTATGTCACTTCTCTGCTTGTATTAAATTTCATTTATCAGTGTCCCTCATAGTACAGACAAACCCTGCAGTATCAAGTCTTTAAGAACCTTATTAGAATTTATACAAATTCTTCCACCTCAACAACACTATTCTGGGCTTGTGCTGCTGCTGCCATCCTAAGTGTAGGAAAACTGGTAAATTATCATAAACCCAGATCATCATTATAATTATATTATTATAATGATCCTACTAATAATGTGTGTTTGGGTCAGCTGGGTTCTGTGTAAAGCCCTTTTCATCTAGATAATCAGGTAACATGTTCAGGTTCCTCCAGACACCTCTCACCATGGAAATCATCATATACAACTGACTGGTCAGTCTGGGTTTGGTGTTCTGGAACACACTGAAAGAAAGTTCTAGCTTCTATCTGTCATGTTTGTAAGTGTAGCCTCCTGATCCAAATACTCTCCTCTTTGAAAGGTTATGCTTTCTCTCTGTCAAGTAGAGTCATTGAATACATATATATAGCTGCTGAGGTCTCACACCTTATCCCCTGCTTACAGAGCAATGACTGTAAATCTGTTGCTGTGAACTCTGAACCATTATGTGAACAAATACATTTTACTGTTTCATTTGGAGACGAATCGGCCAAACATCTCTCAGTAGCTTTAACTGTTTCACCCTTAGTTTTCAGGAAGTTCACAGACTGCATCTGAGTAATCCTCAGTAAATGTCTGAGTGGATCTCCAACCCTGGATCTGTCCAAAAGCTCCTTAAATTACTGACCTCATTTAATATTCACGAAGTTTCAGCCGTATTGGCTGAAGCTGCGGAGTCTCAGCCAATCAGGAGCCTCAGCTGTAAAGCAGCAGCGTGGTCTTGCAGCAGTGCGCAGGGTAAACGAGCCGGTGTGACCGAGCTCTGTAGCTCCTCTGGAAGACTGAACTTTAGAAACTGCTCAAGCTGTGTGACTGTGGGTGCCTTTAATTTTGAGTCTGTGACACGAAGTAAGCTACTGTTCATTTAGTTTGGGAATGGCTTAGTTCTGTTGCTATGCTAGCTTTCTCCTTAGCAGTGTAGCTTCAGTATTTACCTATGTATTACTGAATATTCATGGTTTCTGTTATTTCTTCATGTTTCACGCTACTGAGCTGTTTTAGGTTAGTATGGATGGTGTAATTCTGTGGATATGTGCTACATTTGTGTTCTTGGTCAACATCCTGGTGTTTATTGAACTACTGCTCAGAGGCTATTGCTATTCCTCTTTTTGTCCTTGTGGGGGCGCTAAAACCCCATAGTTTAATCAGTGAAAACAATCAGAGGCAGGTTAAAGCTGGTGTCTTGATAAAAGCTTTGAGTGGTAATTATTAGCTTTGTTTCTCCTGCCTGTTGAGCGTATACACATCTCTCTTTGAATGAACTCATTTAGTAGCACTATGATATAGACCTGGAGCCTTCCTGAACTTTTATTTAATATTGTGCATGTATTCTGTTTATTTCAGCGTCTTTATTCATCAGCCTGTCCTCAATTCTTCCTCACTTATTCATCATTCACCCAGAACGCTGTCATATTTCTAATGCCCAGTGGTCCATGCTTCAGCCCCCCCCCCCCCTTTACTGGATGTATAGGATCAGCTAGGTCAGTATGTACTAGTACTTCTTTTGCTCGTGCATCAGGTTCTGTTTCTACTCTGAGCAGATTTCTCTTGTCTGCAGACTTCACAGTTCAGTTTATCAATCATACCCTTGATTTTCATGCTCTCTACTGCATAATGTGAAACATCATAATTACAGTGAACAAGGATTTCATGCTGTTTGAATGTTTGAACACTGCAACCATCACCACTGTGATCATTGACCACATTCAGGTAATTAAGCCTATTGTACTCTTTAATGGGGAACTTGGTGCCACTTTTGTGGATATGTTGATTTTTATGAGCTTTGTCTTCTTGTTGTGATCCTTGTGCTCTCTGCTCCCTGTGTTGCTGTACAGTACCCTCTCACTTATCGTTGTCTGTGTTTTTACTCCGAGGTGACCGTGGAGGAACAAGCTTTCCAGGAGGTCGTCAAGCTATTACGGCAGATCACGCTGTTGTAGAGGCTGTCCAAACTCCACAGACGGAAGACGAGTCTAGAGGCTGCCCGTGACTCCTGGAATGCTGCCTGTGACACTGTGGTCTTATTTTCAGCACTACCGGTGCAGGGTAGTCATCTCCACTCCTGTACCTGAGAGGGCCTGGAAGCGTCAAGCGTGGCTGGCAAAAGCTGGGGGCTCCTCCATCACCACAGCCGTTCGCCTATGCTAACTGGTTCAAGGACCTTGGCTCTTCACCTGCTCCGGCACAGAGGGCGACTCCTCAGGGCGGTGTTCTCACTGTTGGAGATTCCTCTGTAAAACACTTAAAAGAATTGACCATAAACAGTAATGCCACAGTCTCCTGTTTTTCAGGTGCCCATGTCCTGGACTTCGCCAGGTGGCTTTGGCAACATCGTTCTCCACTATTCTCCTCCTGATGCAGCGTGTCATCCGGTCCTTTAACCCAGAGATGAGCTCCACCTGAGCCGTCCGTTGTTCTTTCCGGGAACATGAAGAAGGTGCCAGGCCAGGACTGACAGGCCCTTCCCAGTCACACTGTCTGGTTAGTGAACTGCATAGTTTGCAGGTAAGTGATTTACATGATTTACTTGATTCCACCCATTTATTCTGTCACTTTTCTGCTTGTATTAAAAAGTAATACATCAGTGTCACTCTTAGTATTTCAGTCAAATCCTGCAGTATTGAGACTGTTATGGTTTGTAATTGGAACGTCGGGAAATCTACTTTAAAAAATCTTTTTCGAATTTATATAAATTTTACTATCTTTCCGAGTACAAGCAGCTTCACAATGAATTTGGGCTGTTAAATGTACAGTGGGGCAAACAAGTATTTAGTCAGCCACTGATTGTGCAAGTTCTCCTACATAGAAAGATTAGAGAGGTCTGTAATTTTCATCATAGGTACAGTTCAACTAATGAGAGACAAAATGAGAAATCCAGGAAATCACATTGTAGAGAATTCTTTTTGTGGGTTAGATACCTGGGCTGGGCAAACTGCCACTGAGCAAGGTCTTCACGTCTCTCATAGGCGTGCGTGTGTGTTCTCTTCACAGCTGGGTTACAGGGGGAAGACAAATTCCATATGTGTAACAAAAAATATCAAATGGTAAATCTGCTCGAGTTGATTCTTTAAGCATGGAGAAGCAAATCCCACTACCACAGTTTTGGAGGTTTCACAGAGATCCCAATATTCCTCTTGGTCCAGAGTTTTCAGAGACAGGATCAGAAACAGACAGAGGCGGCCGCCGACATCCCAATGAGTGATTCTGAGTCAATTCAGGCGCTCTACTGACTCTGAGACTCTGTACCCGAGGTGACTGTAAGCTAATTAATTAGGCCGATGCCTTACTAATTACGAGACACCATATTCTTAGACCTTCAGGTTACTTTAACCCGGATCCCTTTGATATTTTAAGTTTCAGATTTGTTTTAGACCATTGACTTTTTGCAGCGATCAAAGGACAGAGATGTTCAAAGCATTGCCTTAAGATGATTTCAGCGTCACAGTTTGTCTGAACTGGGAACTTTTCGGGGTCCAGATTTGTTTTAAATTGGAATATTCTAAGGGATTGTTTTGGAATATTTTGGTTCTCGGGGTTGTTTAAAGAAGAATTTTTTTAAAGAATTTTTCAGTGATCCAAATTGATTAGAATTCGAAGTTTTTAAGACAAGATTTTACGATGTTTACTGTTCAAAGAACAATTACATCAATATTTAGTAGATCCCCCTTTTGCAGAAATAACAGCCTCTAAATGCTTGCTATAGCTTCCAATGAGAGCCTGAATTCTGGTTGAAGGTATTTTGGACCATTCTTCTTTACAAAACATCTCCAGTTCAGTCAGGTTTGATGATTTCTGAGCATGGACAGTCCGCTTTAAATCACACCACAGATTTTCAGTAATATTCAGGTCTGGGGACTGAGATGGCCATTCCAGAACATTGTACTTGTTCCTCTGCATGAATGCCTCAGTAGATTTTGAGCAGTGTTTAGGGTCATTGTCTTGTTGCAGTATCCAGCCCCGGCGCAACTTCATCTTTCTCACTGATTCTTGAACATTGTTCTCAAGAATCTGCTGATATTGACTGGAATCCATGTGACCCTCAACTTTAACAAGATTCCCAGTACCTGCTTTGGCCACACAGCCCCACAGCATGATGGAACCTCCACCAGATTTTACTGTGAGTAGCAAGTGTTTGTCTTGGAATGCTGTTCTCGTTCCACCATGCATACAGCCCCTTATGTCCAAATAACTCAATTAACAAACAGCGGCTTTGTTTGTGGCTTGTGCGCAGAAAAGGCTTCTTCTGCATTACTCTCCCATACAGCCTCTCCTTGTGCAAAGTGTGCTGAATAGTTGAACGATGCACAGTGACTCCATCTGCTACAAGATGATGTAGGTCTTTGGAGCTGGTCTGTGGGTTGACTGACTGTTCTCACCATCCTTCAATTCTGCCTATCTGAGATTTTTCTTGGCCTGCCACTTCGGGCCGTAACTAGAACTGTGCCTGTGGTCTTCCATTTCCTCACCATGTTTCTCACAGTGGAAACTGACAGCTGAAATCTGAGAGCTTTTTGTGTCCTACCCTTAAACCATGATGTTGAACAATTTGTGAGTTGTGTTGAGGCTCCAATGTTGCTACTCTTCAGAGAAGATGCAAAGAGGAGAAAAACCTTAACCTCCTTCTCATAATTGGATTCCCCTGTGTATGTAGGTCAAGGGTCAATGAGCTTACAAAACAAATTGTGTTTCAATAATTAGTGCAATGTGCCTAATTTTGTTTAAATAATTATTGCACACTTTCTGTAAATCCTATAAACTTCAAGTAAATCCCTTCATATGCTCCAGCTTAAGGGTACTAACTAGAGCTAGGGAATTTAATCATATTAGTCCAATTTTTTTTTCCTTACACTGGTTACCTGTTAAACTTCATATAGATTATAAATGACTACTTCTAACATAATAATCTCTCAATGGTTTGACCCCACATTATCTGGAGGAACTTCTTACACCTTACAGCCCTCCACGTACACTACGCTCGCAAGATGCTGACCTATTATCAGTCCCACGTATTAGAAAAACAATGCAGGAGGAAGAGCGTTCTTTCATAAAACCCCCAACTTTGGAACAACCTCCCTGTTAATATACGAGAATCAGACACACTCTCAGTCTTTAAATCTGGATTAAAAACTTTTCTCTTTACACCAGCTTTCAGATAACTCACCAGTTCTGTGTTCTGTCCTGCTTTAATTGCATAACACCACAGTTCTGTCCTGCTCTGATTACAGACTTTTTATTACTACTATTGTGGTCGTCTCTCTATTTTTGCTACAGGTTTCAATATTCTATGTATACGTTGTTTTCAGAAACAGACAGATTATGGCTTTTGTTACTTTGACCCAATGGAGTCTATCAACTTTACACCAGCCTCATCACAGGGGGCTCAGAAATCATCAGCTTGATCAGCATAGGACATCAAAGGGGATGAAAACCAGCGCACCTTCCACCAGCGTTACGTTTACTGCAGGATTAAAGTGTTTCTCTACATTACTAAGACTGACTGATCAAGTTGATTCTTTAAGTGCAGAGAAGTAAATTGGACTACCACAGTTTTGGAGGTTCCACCGAGATCCCAATGTTCTTCTGGGTCCAGAGTTTTCAGAGACAGGATCAGAAACCAACAAGGCGGCCGCCCACATCCCAATGAGTGATTCTGAGTCAATTCAGGCGCTCTACTGACTCTGAGACTCTGTACCCGAGGTGACTAAGTAAATTAATTAGACCGCTTGCCTTTCGAATTTAGAATAAACAGCAGGAGACGGGACACTATACTTAGACCTTCAGGTTACTTTATCTCAGATCCCTTTGATATTTTCATTTTCAAATTAGTTTTAGATCATTGAGTTTTTGCAGCGACCCGGACTCAAAGCATTGCCTTAAGATCATTTCAGTCTCACAGTTGTCTTGGAAACTTTGAATTGCGATACATTTCGATCCCTGAAAAATTCTCTGGTTTAAACAACCCTGAGAATCTAAATATTCAGACAATGTTTTAGGATAATTTTGTAAAGGGATCCAAATTATTTTTTTTTTAGAAAATTCAAAGATTCTGAAGCAAGGTTTTGGAAATGATAATGATGATAATAATAATAATTTTGATAATATTTCCATGGTTCTAAAACAACAGAGCAGAGTTTAATACCCAAAGAGTTCAGACTACATGCGAAATTAATACAGGAGACGTTGTTACAAGCTCAGTTAATGTACTGCCGGACTGAGGCAGGAGACTCTGGAGCAGGCGAGATTGAAGGTAGGGGAGAATGTGCTTGTTTTAATTGTGGGAAATCAGTATAACCAGTGTAAATATATTGAGGATAAAAAAAATTGATTCTGTTACACGGTCAAAATCTGAGCTGCCAAGTGAGAATGACGAGACTGAGATTAATGACTTTTGTTGACGAATTTCCAAAACATTTCTGGTCTCAGAATGAATGATATTGCGTCAATAAAGGGAGCATCTCTGGTTAAAGTGGTGCAAGCAAAACAGCTGATAGGCCTTACTATGCTCAATGTCCCATGTCTACCTGTGGCAATGTTGAATGGCTAAAAGCATTGACATATAAACGCAGTAATCCTTTTCTACACTTTTTCAATATATTTTTTATTTCGATGCGATTCTGCTTTTAAAACTGATTCGACGCGAACAGTTGAGTCCCTACTTTATAGTCTTTAATATTAGCTTTGTCGTCTTCATCGGAGTCGGTTGATGTGATCCTTGTGCTCTCTGCTCCCTGTGTTACTGTACAGTACTGTCTCACTGACTGTCGTTTGCGTTTCTGTCTGTGTTTATACTCGAGAAACTTGGCGACTGCTGAGGAGCAACATCTCCTGGTGCTCTGCAAGGAGGTCATCAAGCTTGACTGCTGCTGTTGTTGGAGGCTGTACAAACTCCACCGACGGAAGTCGAGGCTGCCAGAGACTCCTCCAACGCTGGCCATCTTAAATCCAGCACTACTGGCACGGCGGACACAGAGGGTTGTTGTCTCCACTCCTGCACTGGAAAAGACTTAGGGCCGTTGGCATGGCCTGGAAAAGCCGAGGGCTCCTCAATCACCACGGTTTTTACCTCAACCAACTGGCGCGAGGTTTAGTTCTTCGAGTTCACCTGCTCCCTCACCGAGGACAACTCCTCAGGGCTGTATTTTCGTTGTTGGAGGTTCTACTGTAAAACCCTTAAGAGTATCGGGACCAAAGAGTAACCACTCAATCTTTTTTTTCAGGAGTCCTGGATATCACCAGGTGGCTTCAGTACCATCATTCTCCACTTTTCTCTGCCCTATGCAGTGAGGCCTGGAAGGAGCTCTGCCTCACGCTTTCTGGACACCACTCGGAAAAAGACAGGACCCCAGGGTAGGCAGCTGGATAGTGGGCAGGTAATAATTTACATGATCTACTGGATTTTATAATCATTTATTCTGTCATTTCTCTGCTTGATTTAAAAAGTAATATATCCGTGTCCCTCATAGTATCTCAGACAAGCCCTGCAGTATGGAGACAGTCAGAAAACTACTTTAGGGGGAGTCACATGACCCCATTCATTGGCTCAGTTGCAGCTGGCCAGAGCTCTTGTTTAGGCAAACAAACTCTTATATAGCATGAGCACTCTCCACTCTTTCATAATCATCATTTACTGATGGGGAATGCTCTGTTTCATTGCCCCCAATGGGAGAGCAAAGGAGCTCGACCTGTAGTTAATATCTGCAATGAAAATGGGTTAAGATTTTTCCAGGCTATTAAAGAGCAATGTAATGTGCCCAGCACCTCTTTCTGTAGGTATCTGCAACTTAAATCCGTCCTCTGTTCTCTGAGACTCACTGAACTCCAAATTACAGTCACACCTAATGCTTAAAGGGCTTTACTCCAGTCTTGCTCGGCTTCCAGTATTTACAATTTTTTACTTTGAGCCTCTTGTAGATGGGTTGGACTGTGTGTGGTCCAAAGATCTTAAGTATTTTTTTTTTTTATGTTTTGAGAACCATGCATGAGAAATGATCATTTTATCTTTGAGGAATCCTGATCACCCAATAATCCGCTGGAAATTTCTACATAGAATCTATCTGACGCCATTAAGATGGTTTCTTATGTGTCTTTTGTGCTTCTGCGTACATTATGGATTAGTGTTTTTTTTTCCTTTGGGGGGGTATTTTTGGGAATCAGATTTCTCAGACTGACTTTGTGCTCTAACTGCTGCAAAAAAGCTGCTGGTCTGTGAATATTTATTTAGAATAAAGTATTTATTTATTTATTTAACTGCCACACGAAAACCAAACATTTGTTTACAAGAAAAGAACCTGGTTTAAAAATCTTATTGGGAGGTGTGGCACGTGAGCGGATCGGACATGGCTGCTTAAACTTTTACTCTGTTTTTACATTTGTTTTATTCACACTCCACCTGGTTTAGTCTCTTTAATGAAGTCCCACTTTTGACATACCTATGGCTGATACTTTTGGTGATACTGCTGATACTCCCTACATACTGAGCGTTATTTTATTTTTTCAAATCAGACACTTGTCCTGTCAGAAAAGTGGCAAGTTTAGATTTCAGCTTTTGCTCGTGTATCAGGTTCTGTTTCTACTCTGAGCAGATTTCTCTTGTCTGCAGACTTCACAGTTCAGTTTATCAATCTTACCCTTGATCTTCATGCTCTCTACTGCATAATGTGGAACATCATAATTACAGTGAACAAGGATTTCATGCTGTTTGAATATTGTAACACACTGCAACCATCACCACTGTGATCATTGACCACATTCAGGTAATTATGCCTATTGTACTCTTTAATGGGGAACTTGGTGCCACTTTTGTGGATATGTTGATTTTTATGAGCTTTGTCTTCTTGTGATCCTTGTGCTCTCTGCTCCCTGTGTTGCTGTACAGTACTATCTCACTGATCGTTGTCTGGGTTTTTACTCTGAGGTGACCATGGAGGAACAAGCTCTCAGGAGGTCATCACTCTATTACGGCAGATTACGCTGTTGTAGAGGCTGTCCAAACTCCACCGACGGAAGACGAGGCTAGAGGCTGCCCGTGACTCCTGGAATGCTGCCTGTGACGCCGTGGTCTTATTTTCAGCACTACCGGTGCAGGGTCGTCATCTCCACTCCTGTACCTGAGAGGGCCTGGAAGCGTCAAGCGTGGCTGGCAAAAGCTGGGGGCTCCTCCATCACCACAGCCGTTCGCCTATGCTAACTGGTTCAAGGACCTCGGCTCTTCACCTGCTCCGGCACAGAGGGTGACTCCTCAGGGCGGTGTTCTCACTGTTGGAGATTCTTCTGTAAAACACTTAAAAGAATTGACCATAAACAGTAATGCCACAGTCTCCTGTTTTCCAGGTGCCCGTGTCCTGGATGTCGCCAGGTGATTTTGGCACCATCGTTCTCCACGATTCTCCTCCTGATGCAGCGTGGCGTCCGGTCCTCTAACCCAGAGATGAGCTTCACAGGAGCCGCCTGGGGTCCATCGTTCTTTCCGGGAACATCAAGAAGGTACCAGGCCAGGACTGACAGGCCCTTCCCAGTCACACTGTCTGGTTAGTGAACTGCGTAGTTTGCAGGTAAGTGATTTACAGGATTAACTTGATTCCACCCATTTATTCTGTCACTTTTCTGCTTGTATTAAAAAGTAATAAATCAGTTTCACTCATAGTATTTCAGTCAAATCCTGCAGTATTGAGACGTTATGGTTTGTTATTGTAACGTATTAGAATTTATATAAACTTTACTATCTTCCCGAGTACAAGCAGTTTCACATTGAGTTTGGGCTGTTAAATATAAATATACAGCAAACAAGTATTTAGTCAGCCACTCGTTGTGCAAGTTCTCCTACTTAGAAAGATTGGAGAGGTCTGTAATGGGTACACTTCAACACATTGTAGAGAATTTTTTTTTTTTGTGGGTTAGATACCTGGGCTCGGCAAACTGCCACTGAGCAAGGCCTTCACCGTCTTTTGTGGGGGCCCACAGCAATGGCTGCCCACTGCTCCAGGCGTGCGTGTGTTCTCTGCACTGCTGGGTTACAGGGGGAAGACAAATTCCATATGTGTAACAAAAAATATCAAATGGTGAATCTGGTTTTCTTGTCTTGTACGTCAACGCTGAAATATTGTGGGAGAATCTTTTCAGGCGTTTTAATATTCTATGTATACGTTGTTTTCAGAAACAGACAGACTGCATTGTGTCAAAGTAACAAAAGCCACCATCTATCAACTTCACGCCAGCCTCATCACAGGTTGTTTACTGCAGGATTAAAGTGTTTCTCTACATTCCTAAGACTGACTGATTGAGTTGATTCTTTAAGCGTGGAGAAGCAAATCCCACTACCACAGTTTTGGAGGTTCCACAGAGACCCCAATATTCCTCTGGGTCCAGAGTTTTCAGAGACAGGATCAGAAACCGACAGAGGCGGCCGCCGACATCCCAATGAGTGATTCTGAGTCAATTTAGGCGCTCTACTGACTCTGAGACTCTGTACCCGAGGTGACTGTAAGCTAATTAATTAGGCTGCTTGCCTTACTAATTACGAGACACCATATTCTTAGACCTTCAGGTTACTTTATCCCGGATCCCTTTGATATTTTAATTTTCAAATTTGTTTTAGACCATTTGACTTTTTGCAGCGATCCGGACTCAAAGGACAAAGATGTTTAAAGCATTGCCTTAAGATGATTTCAGTCTCACAGTTTGTCTGAACTGGGAACTTTTCGGGGTCCAGATTTGTTTTAAATTGGAATATTCTAAGGGATTGTTTTGGAATATTTTGGTTCTCGGGGTTGTTTAAACCCGAGAATTTTTCAGTGATCCAAATTGATTAAAATTCGAAGTTTCTGAGACAAGATTTTAGGATATTTACTGTTCAAAGAACAATTACATCAATATTTAGTAGATTCCCTTTTTGCAGAAATAACAGCCTTTAATCGCTTGCTATAGCTTCCAATGAGAGTCTGAATTCTGGTTGAAGGTATTTTGGACCATTCTTCTTTGCAAAACATGTCCAGTTCAGTCAGGTTTGATGATTTCTGAGCATGGACAGTCCGCTTTTAATCACACCGCAGATTTTTTTAGTAATATTCAGGTCTGGGGACTGAGATGGCCATTCCAGAACATTGTACTTGTTCCTCTGCATGAATGCCTCAGTAGATTTTAAACAGTGTTTAGGGTCATTTTTCTTGTTGCAGTATCCAACCCCGGTGCAACTTCAACTTTCTCGCTGATTCTTGAACATTGTTCTCAAGAATCTGCTGATATTGACTGGAATCCATGTGACCCTCAACTTTAACAAGATTCCCAGTACCTGCACTGGCCACACAGCCCCACTGCATGATGGAACCTCCATCAGATTTTAATGTGGGTAGCAAGTGTTTGTCTTGGAATGCTGTTCTCTTTCCACCATGCATACAGCCCCTTATGTCCAAATAACTCAATTTTAGTTTCATCGGCCCACAGCATCTTATTCCAAAATGAAGCTAGGTTGTCCAAATGTGCTTTAGCAGACCTACAGCGGCTCTGTTTGTGGCTTGTGCGCAGAAAAGGCTTCTTCTGCATTACTCTCCCATACAGCCTCTCCTTGTGCAAAGTGTGCTGAATAGTTGAACGATGCACAGTGACTGCAAGATGATGTAGGTCTTTGGAGCTGGTCTGTGGGTTGTCTGACTGTTCTCACCATCCTTCCATTCTGCCTATCTGAGATTTTTCTTGGCCTGCCACTTCGGGCCGTAACTAGAACTGTGCCTGTGGTCTTCTATTTCCTCACTATGTTCCTCACAGTGGGAACTGACAGCTGAAATCTGAGAGCTTTTTGTATTCTTCCCTTAAACCATGATGTTGAACAATCTTTTTCAGGTCATTTGTGAGCTCTTCATTAGAAAAAAACAATGCAGGAGGAAGAGCGTTCTTTTATAAAGCCCCCAACTTTGGAACAACCTCCCTGTTAATATATGGGAATCAGACACACTCTCAGTCTTTAAATCTGAATAAAAAGAAATTCCCCTTTACACCATCTTTCAGATAACTCGCCAGTTCTGCGTTCTGTCCTGTTTTAATTACAGGCTTTTTATTACTACTATTGTGGTCGTCTCTCTAACTATTTCTGCTACAGGTCTCTCACTAAACGTAAACCTTGTTCTAATCTTCATCTTTTTGTCTCTCTCCCCTCATGTCCTGAGCTGCCTGCCTGGAGTTGCCCTTTTTTGGTTCAGTTCCTGCGTCTTGGTATCAAGCCTGTCCCACTACTCAGTACAACACAACCACCCTAACCCCTCTCTCTCTCGCTCCCTCTCTCTCTCTTTTTTACATGTACTGAGATGCCCTGCCGTCTATTCTGGAGGTGTTCATTCATCCATGTTCTGGAATCAGGCCTGTCGCTCTACTCAGCATGGACTTCAACATTAACACTGAGCATATGTCCAGCACCTACTCACACACATACTTCATAACCTGTTCCTACATTAGCTATATCTCTATTATCTCTCAGTCTAGTTCTTAGTGTAATGTTTGTGCTGTGCTGTGCGGGTCGACCTAAGGCAGATGGGTTCCTCCGACTGAGTCTTGGTTTCTCTCAACGTTTCTTTCTCTTAGTATGAGGGAGTTTTCCTTGCCACTGTCGCTACCACCTCCGTTGTGGTGCTTGCTCATAAGAGACGTTGACAAGGTTCTCTGTAAAGCGATTTGTGACATTTGTTGTGAAAGGCTCTATATAAATAAACTTTGAATTGAATTGGCAGTGTGACTCCTTCTGTACATTTAACCTCTACTATTGTCCTCCCAATGCAGCAAGGTCCTGAAGAAACACTGCTGCACGCTTCTGGACATAGTCTTCAGCCCCCTGCCCACCTACCGATGAGTGAGCGAACAGTTTACCCAGCTCTTTGAGCTCCACTGCTGACTGTGGGACAGATTTGTCACATAGTTTACAGGCAAGTGATTTACATGATTTACTTGATTCCACCCATTTATTCTGTCACTTTTCTGCTTGTATTAAAAAGTAATATCAGTCTCACTCATAGTATTTCAGACAGATCCTGCAGTATTGAGACTGTCATGGTTTGTAATTGTAACGTCTGACAATCTGCTTTAAAAATCTAATTAGAATTGATCAATTCTTCCTTCTTTCAGAGTACAAGCAGGAGTTGGGCAAAAAAGTATTGAGTCAGCCACTAATTGTGCAAGTTCTCCTATTAGGTCTGTAATTTTCATCATAGGTACACGTCAACTATGAGCGACAAAATGAGAAAAAAATCCAGGAAATCACATTGTAGGATTTTTAAAGAATTTATTTGTAAATTATGATGCAAAATAAGTATTTGGTCACCCCAAACAAGCAAGATTTTTGGCTCTCACAGACCTGTAGCTTTGAAGAAGCTCTTCTGTCCTCCACTCGTTGCCTGTATTAATGGGACCTGTTTCACCTCGATATCAGTATAAAAGACACCTGTCCACAGACTCCAAACCTCCAACCTGCTTTAGCCAGTACATGTCCAGGCCCGTCTGAAGTGAACCACCTTAGTTCACTCTCTGTGAAACTAAATTAAGGGCGTAGGTCTGTTACATTGGTGGGGGTCATAAAATCAGTTCACACAGAGACCCCTGGAGTCTTTTTGCATTTATGCTAAATTTAAAACTCTAACTCTAAAAATACAGGTAATTTTATAAAAGTTATAAAAGCACATACAAGTGTCCAAAGAAACACCAAGGTTAAGAGAGTAAATGTAAATGACTGCAGAATTTTAAATAATTTTAAATCTATTTGAAATAGATTTCAAACTGTGTGCTAACCAGCCAATTAATCATCAGAGTCCATATTGCCTATTTAAGTCAAGACCGGTTGCCAAGTAGAGTTAAATTTACCACTACACTCAATTTTAGGTAGGAGGGCTTATGTTTCCCTTTAAGTAATCTAAGCAGTCTTAGGCAGCACCTTTTGAACAAGATTTCCTCAGATAAAGCCCTTGAGGAGTCACCCTGAATATTGCTGTTGTGGAGTGAACGTTGTTGTTAATCATCGGGCTGTATATAGATCATTTATTTAGTGAAAAGGCTCTTCAGACTGCAGTCAGATTATCAGGGACTGTTTCACAGTCTGGTTTAGTGAACAGCTAGACAAAGATTCTGGTATGGGTAGTTTTGAACAGAGCAGCACGTAACATGCAGGAACAGCCCTGATGTTCGAAGCCCAATAATAATAGCGACAATCTGGTAACGATAAGCAGCTGTAGGGGGGCAGTGGTGGCTGTAGGGGGGCAGTGGTGGCTCAGCGGTTAGAGCTCCAGGCTATTGATGACAGCGTTGTGGGTTTGATACCCGGGCTCTGCAAACTCCCACTCTTGAGTAAGACCCTTCACCTTCTTTTGTGTGCACCACAGCAATGGCTGCCCATTGCTCCAACCACGTGTGCTCACTGTCCACTGTGTGTGTTTCACTGTGTGTTCTCTGCACAGCTGGGTTACGGAGGAAACAAAATCCCATCAGTGTAACAAAAAATGTCAAATGGTGAATCTGGTTTTCTTGTCTTGTATGTCGACGCTGCAATATTGTTGGGGAATCTTCAGGCGTTTCAATATTCTATGTATACGTTTTTTTCAGAAACAGACAGATGGTGGCTTTTGTTACTTTGAAACAATGGAGTCTATCAACTTTTACACCAGCCTCATCACAGGGGGCTCAGAACTCATCAGCGTGATCAGCATAGGACATCAAAGGGGATGAAAACCAGCGCATTGTGTTTACTGCAGGGTTAAAGTGTTTCTCTACATTCCTAAGACTGACTGATCAAGTTGATTCTTTAAGTGTGGAGAAGTAAATTAGACTACCACAGTTTGAGGTTCCACCAAGATCCCAATATTCCTCTGGGTCCAGAGTTTTCAGAGACAGGATCAGAAACAGACAGAGGCGGCCGCCCACATCCCAATGAGTGATTCTGAGTCAATTCAGGCGCTCTACTGACTTCGAGACTCTGTACCCGAGGTGACTAAGTAAATTAATTAGACCACTTGCCTTATGAATTTAGAATAAACAGGAGGAGACGTGACACTGTATTCTTAGACCTTCAGGTTACTTTATCCCAGATCCCTTTGATATTTTAATTTTCAAATTAGTTTTAGGTCATTGAGTTTTTGCAGTTACCTGGACTCAAAGGACGAAGATGTCCAAAGCATTGCCTTAAGATCATTTCAGTCTCACAGTTGTCTTGGAAACTTTGAATTGCGATACATTTCGATCCTTGAAAAATTCTCTGGTTTAAACAACCTTGAGAATCTAGATATTCAGACAATGTTTTAGGATAATTTTGTAAAGGGATCCAAATTTATTTTTCAATTCAAATTCAAAGATTCTGAAGCAAGGTTTTGGAAATGATGAGATGACGATGATGATGATGATAATAGTAATAATTTTGATAATATTTCCATGGTTCTAAAACAACAGAGCAGAGTTTAATACCCAAAGAGTTCGGCCTACACATGAAATTAATACAGGAGATGTTGTTACAAGCTCAGTTAATGTACTGCCGGACTGAGGCAGGAGACTCTGGAGCAGGCGAGATTGAAGGTAGGGGAGAATGTGCTTGTTTTAATTGTGGGAAATCAGTATAACCAGTGTAAATATATTGAGGATAAAAAAAAATTGATTCTGTTACACGGTCAAAATCTGAGCTGCCAAGTGAGAATGACGAGACTGAGATTAATGACTTTTGTTGACGAATTTCCAAAACATTTCTGGTCTCAGAATGAATGATATTGCGTCAATAAAGGGAGCATCTCTGGTTAAAGTGGTGCAAGCAAAACAGCTGATAGGCCTTACTATGCTCAATGACCCATGTCTACCTGTGGCAATGTTGAATGGCTAAAAGCATTAACATATAAACGCAGTAATCCTTTTCTACACTTTTTCAATATATTTTTTATTTCGATGCGATTCTGCTTTTAAAACTGATTCGACATGAACAGTTGAGTCCCTACTTTACAGTCTTTAATATTAGCTGTGTCGTCTTCATCGGAGTCGGTTGATGTGATCCTTGTGCTCTCTGCTCCCTGTGTTACTGTACAGTACTGTCTCACTGACCGTCGTTTGCGTTTCTGTCTGTGTTTATACTCGAGAAACTTGGCGACTGCTGAGGAGCGACATCTCCTGGTGCTCTGCAAGGAGGTCATCAAGCTTGACTGCTGTTGTTGGAGGCTGTACAAACTCCACCGACGGAAGTCGAGGCTGCCAGTGACTCCTCCAACGCTGGCCATCTTAAATCCAGCACTACTGGCACGGCGGACACAGAGGGTTGTTGTCTCCACTCCTGCACTGGAAAGGACCTAGGGCCGTTGGCATGGCCTGGAAAAGCCGAGGGCTCCTCAATCACCACGGTTTTTACCTCAACCAACTGGCGCGAGGTTTAGTTCTTCGAGTTCACCTGCTCCCTCACCAAGGACAACTCCTCAGGGCTGTATTTTCGTTGTTGGAGGTTCTACTGTAAAACCCTTAATATTGGGACCAAAGAGTACCGACTCAGTCTTTTTTTTCAGGAGTCCTGGACGTCACCAGGTGGCTTCAGTACCATCATTCTCCACTTTTCTCTGCCCGATGCAGTGAGGCCTGGAAGGAGCTCTGCCACACACTTTCTGGACACCACTCAGAAAAAGACAGGACCCCAGGGTAGGCAGCTGGATAGTGGGCAGGCAATAATTTACATGATCTACTGGATTTTATAATCATTTATTCTGTCATTTCTCTGCTTGATTTAAAAAGTAATATATCAGTGTCCCTCATAGTATTTCAGACAAGCCCTGCAGTATGGAGACTGTCTCTGTTCTCCGCATGGTTCGTAATTGTATCGTCAGAAAACTACTTTAGGGGGAGTCACATGACCCCATTCATTGGCTCAGTTGCAGCTGGCCAGAGCTCTTGTTTAGGCAAACAAACTCTTATATAGCATGAGCACACTCTTTCATAATCATCATTTACTGATGGGGAATGCTCTGTTTCATTGCCCCCAATGGGAGAGCAAAGGAGCTCGACCTGTAGTTAATATCTGCAATGAAAATGGGTTAAGATCTTTCCAGGCTATTAAAGAGCAATGTAATGTGCCCAGCACCTCTTTCTTTAGGTATCTGCAACTTAAATCCGTCCTCTGTTCTCTGAGACTCACTGAACTCCAAATTAGTCACACCTAATGCTTAAAGGGCTTTACTCCAGTCTTGCTCGGCTTCCAGTATTTACAATTTTTTACTTTGAGCCTCTTGTAGATGGGTTGGACTGTGTGTGGTCCAAAGATCTTAAGCATTTTTTTTTTTATGTTTTGAGAACCATGCATGAGAAATGATCATTTTATCTTTGAGGAATTCTGATCACCCAATAATCCGCTGTAAATTTCTACATAGAATCTATCTGACACCATTAAGATGGTTTCTTATGTGTCTTTTGTGCTTCTGCGTACATTATGGATTAGTGTTTTTTTTTTTTTATTTATTTATTTATTTATTTTTTTCCTTTGGGGGGGTATTTTTGGGAATCAGATTTCTCAGACTTACTTTGTGCTCTAACTGCTGCAAAAAAGCTGCTGGTCTGTGAATATTTATTTAGAATAAAGTATTTATTTATTTAACTGCCTCATAAAAACCAAACATTTGTTTACAAGAAAAGAACCTGGTTTAAAAATCTTATTGGGAGGTGTGGCACGTGACCGGATCGGACATGGCTGCTTAAACTTTTACTTTGTTTTTACATCTGTCTTTATTCACACTCCACCTGGTTTAGTCTCTTTAATGAAGTCCCACTTTTGACATACCTATGGCTGATACTTTTGGTGATACTGCTGATACTCCCTACATACTGAGCGTTATTTTATTTTTTCAAATCAGACACTTGTCCTGTCAGAAAAGTGGCAAGTTTAGATTTCAGCTTTTGCTCGTGCATCAGGTTCTGTTTCTACTCTGAGCAGATTTCTCTTGTCTGCAGACTTCACAGTTCAGTTTATCAATCTTACCCTTGATCTTCATGCTCTCTACTGCATAATGTGAAACATCATAATTACAGTGAACAAGGATTTCATGCTGTTTGAATATTGTAACACACTGCAACCATCACCACTGTGATCATTGACCACATTCAGGTAATTAAGCCTATTGTACTCTTTAATGGGGAACTTGGTGCCACTTTTGTGGATATGTTGATTTTTATGAGCTTTGTCTTCTTGTTGTGATCCTTGTGCTCTCTGCTCCCTGTGTTGCTGTACAGTATTGTCTTACTGACCGTTGTCTGTGTTTTTACTCTGAGGTGACCGTGGAGGAACAAGCTCTCAGGAGGTCATCACGCTATTACGGCAGATTACGCTGTTGTAGAGGCTGTCCAAACTCCACAGACGGAAGACGAGGCTAGAGGCTGCCCGTGACTCCTGGAATGCTGCCTGTGACGCCGTGGTCTTATTTTCAGCACTACCGGTGCAGGGTCGTCATCTCCACTCCTGTACCTGAGAGGGCCTGGAAGCGTCAAGCGTGGCTGGCAAAAGTTGAGGGCTCCTATATCACCACAGCCATTTTTCGCCTATGCTAACTGGTTCAAGGACCTCGGCTCTTCACCTGCTCCGGCACAGAGGGCGACTCCTCAGGGCGGTGTTCTCACTGTTGGAGATTCTTCTGTAAAACACTTAAAAGAATTGACCATAAACAGTAATGCCACAGTCTCCTGTTTTCCAGGTGCCCGTGTCCTGGATGTCGCCAGGTGATTTTGGCACCATCGTTCTCCACGATTCTCCTCCTGATGCAGCGTGGCGTCCGGTCCTTTAACCCAGAGATGAGCTTCACCTGAGCCGCCTGGGGTCCATCGTTCTTTCCGGGAACATCAAGAAGGTGCCAGGCCAGGACTGACGGGCCCTTCCCAGTCATACTGTCTGGTTAGTGAACTGCATAGTTTGCAGGTAAGTGATTTACAGGATTAACTTGATTCTACCCATTTATTCTGTCACTTTAATGCTTGTATTAAAAAGTAATACATCAGTTTCACTCATAGTATTTCAGTCAAATCCTGCAGTATTGAGACGTTATGGTTTGTAATTGTAACGTATTAGAATTTATATAAATTTTACTATCTTCCCGAGTACAAGCAGTTTCACATTGAGTTTGGGCTGTTAAATATACAGCAAACAAGTATTTAGTCAGCCACTCGTTGTGCAAGTTCTCCTACTTAGAAAGATTGGAGAGGTCTGTAATGGGTACACTTCAACACATTGTAGAGAATTTTTTTTTTTTTGTGGGTTAGATATCTTGGCTCGGCAAACTGCCACTGAGCAAGGCCTTCACCGTCTTTTGTTGGGGCCCACAGCAATGGCTGCCCACTGCTCCAGGCGTGCGTGTGTTCTCTGCACTGCTGGGTTACAGGGTGCAGACAAATTCCATATGTGTAACAAAAAATTTCAAATGGTGAATCTGGTTTTCTTGTCTTATACGTCGACGCTGAAATATTGTGAAAATCTTTTCAGTCATTTCAATATTCTATGTATATGTTGTTTTCAGAAACTGACAGATGGTGGGTTTTGTTATTTTGATATAATGGAGTCTATCAACTTCACACCAGCCTCATCACAGGTTGTTTACTGCAGGATTAAAGTGTTTCTGTACATTCCTAAGACTGACTGATCGAGTTGATTCTTTAGGCGTGGAGAAGCAAATCCCACTACCACAGTTTTGGAGGTTCCACAGAGACCCCAATATTCCTCTGGGTCCAGAGTTTTCAGAGACAGGATCAGAAACCGAGGCGGCCGCCGATATCCCAATGAGTGATTCTGAGTCAATTCAGGCGCTCTACTGACTGAGACTCTGTACCCGAGGTGACTGTAAGCTAATTAATTAGGCCGCTTGCCTTACTAATTATGAGACACCATATTCTTAGACCTTCAGGTTACTTTAACCCGGATCCCTTTGATATTTTCATTTTCAAATTTGTTTTAGACTAATGACTTTTTGCAGCGATCCGGACTCAAAGGACAAAGATGTTCAAAGCATTGCCCTAAGATGATTTCAGTCTCACAGTTTGTCTGAACTGGGAACTTTTCGGGGTCCAGATTTGTTTTAAATTGGAATATTCTAAGGAATTGTTTTGGAATATTTTGGTTCTCAGGGTTGTTTAAACCCGAGAATTTTTCAGTGATCCAAATTGATTAAAATTCGAAGTTTCTAAGACAAGATTTTAGGATATTTACTGTTCAAAGAACAATTACATCCATATTTAGTAGATCCCTCTTTTGCAGAAATAATAGCCTCTAATCGCTTGCTATAGCTTCCAATGAGAGTCTGAATTCTGGTTGAAGGTATTTTGGACCATTCTTCTTTACAAAACATGTCCAGTTCAGTCAGGTTTGATGATTTCTGAGCATGGACAGTCTGCTTTAAATCACACCACAGATTTTTTTTAGTAATATTCAGGTCTGGGGACTGAGATGGCCATTCCAGAACATTGTACTTGTTCCTCTGCTTGAATGCCTTAGTAGATTTTGTGCAGAGTTTAGGGTCATTGTCTTATATAAATATATATAATTATATAAATTATATCATTGTCTAATATTGTTCTCAAGAATCTGCTAATATTGACTGAAATCCATGTGACCCTCAACTTTAACAAGATTCCCAGTACCTGCACTGGCCACACAGCCCCACAGCATGATGGAACCTCCACCAGATTTTACTGTGTTTGTCTTGGAATGTTGTTCTTGTTCCACCATGCATACAGCCCCTTATGTCCAAATAACTCAATTAACAAACAGCGGCTTTGTTTGTGGCTTGTGCGCAGAAAAGGCTTCTTCTGCGTTACTCTCCCATACAGCCTCTCCTTGTGCAAAGTGTGCTGAATAGTTGAACGATGCACAGTGACTCCATCTGCTACAACATGATGTAGGTCTTTGGAGCTGGTCTGTGGGTTGACTGACTGTTCTCACCATCCTTCAATTCTGCCTATCTGAGATTTTTCTTGGCCTGCCACTTCGGGCCGTAACTGGAACTGTGCCTGTGGTCTTCTATTTCCTCACTATGTTCCTCACAGTGGAAACTGACAGCTGAAATCTGAGAGCTTTTTGTATCCTTCCCTTAAACCATGATGTTGAACAATCTTTTTCAGGTCATTTGTGAGTTGTGTTGAGGCTCCAATGTTGCTACTCTTCAGAGAAGATGCAAAGAGGAGAAAAACCTTAACCTCCTTCTCATAATTGGATTCCCCTGTATATGTAGGTCAAGGGTCAATGAGCTTACAAAACAAATTGTGTTCCAATAATTAGTGCAATGTGCCTAATTTTGTTTAAATAATTGTTGCACACTTTCTGTAAATACTATAAACTTCAAGTAAATCCCTTCATATGCTCCAGCTTAAGGGTACTAACTAGAGCTAGGGAATTTGATCATATTAGTCCAGTTCTTTCATCCTTACAATGGTTACCTGTTAAAATTCATATAGATTATAAAATACTTCTAACATAATAAGCTCTTAATGGTTTGACCCCACATTATCTGGAGGAACTTCTTACACCTTACAGCCCTCCACGTACACTACGCTCGCAAGATGCTGGCCTATTATCAGTCCCATGTATTAGAAAAAACAATGCAGGAGGAAGAGCGTTCTTTTATAAAGCCCCCAACTTTGGAACAACCTCCCTGTTAATATACGGGAATCAGACACACTCTCAGTCTTTAAATCTGGATTAAAAACGTTTCTCTTTACACCAGCTTTCAGATAACTCACCAGTTCTGTGTTCTGTCCTGTTTTAATTACATAACACCACAGTTCTGTCCTGCTCTGATTACAGGCTTTTTATTACTACTATTGTGGTGGTCTCTCTCTTTCTGCTACAGGTCTCTCACTAAATGTAAACCTTGTTCTAATCTTCATCTTTTTGTCTCACTCCCCTCATGTCCTGAGCTGCCTGCCTGGAGTTGCCCTTTTTTGGTTCAGTTCCTGCGTCTTGGTATCAGGCCTGTCCCACTACTCAGCACAACACAACCACCCTAACCCCTCTCTCTCTCTCGCTCCTTCTCTCTCTTTTTTATAGGTACTGAAATGCCCTGCCGTCCAGTCTGGAGGTGTTCATGCATCCATGTTCTGGAATCAGGCCTGTCGCTCTACTCAGCATGGACTTCAACATTAACACTGAGCATATGTCCAGCACCTACTCACACACACACTTCATAACCTGTTCCTACATTAGCTATAGCTCTTCATTATCTCTCTGTCTAGTTCTTAGTGTTATGTTTGTTTGTGCTGTGCGGGTCGACCTAAGGCAGATGGGTTCCTCAGACTGAGTCTTGGTTTCTCTCAAGGTTTCTTCCTCTTAGTATAAGGGAGTTTTCCTTGCCACTGTCGCTACCACCTCCGTTGTGGTGCTTGCTCCTAAGAGACGTTGACAAGGATCTCTGTAAAGCGATTTGTGACATTTGTTGTGATAGGCTCTATATAAATAAACTTTGAATTGAATTGGTAGTGTGACTCTTTCTGTACCTTTAACCTCTACTATTGTCCACCCAATGCAGGAAGGTCCTGAAGAAACACTGCTGCACGCTTCTGGACATAGTCTTCAGCCCCCTGCCCACCTACTGACGAGTGAGCGAAAGGTTTACCCAGCTCTTTGAGCTCCACTGCTGGCTGTGGGACAGATGTGTCGCATAGTTGGCAGGTAAGTCATTTACATGATTTACTGCATTTAATAATTTAAAAATCACTTATTCTGTCATTTCTCTGCTTGTTTTAAAAAGTAATATCAGTGTCCCTCGTAGTATCTCAGACAAACCCTGCAGTATGGAGACTGTCTCTATCCTCTGCATGGTTTGTAATTGGAGCTTCAGAAAATCAGCTTTAAAAATCTTAGTTGAAGTTATACAAATTCTTTTGCTACAACACCACCATTCAATACTACTACTCTTAATGATATTCTGGGATTGTGTTGCTGCTGCCGCCATCCTAAGGATAGGAAAACTGGTAAATGATCATTAACCCAGATTATCAGTATTATCCTCCTGATTTCAGTGTGTAAAGCTATTTTCATCTAGATAACGTTTCTGGTCCATCTACAGTTTTTAATCTTGGGCCCACCTTCCCCTCACTGCATGTTCATCTTCTGGGAGAGGGGTCAGAGTAAATGTGTCATTTTCAATGAGAGAAGTCCTCTCCTCATTCATAGCGTCAATCCAGAATGTTGATTTTGTTGAATCTCTTTAAAGCTCTGTGGTTTCATACAGACCGTGTAGGCTTGATGACCAGTCGGTGTTGGTCAGTGTCTGATCTCCAATACCTGAATCAGTCAGCTAAGTACTGAGGTGCTTTCCTGTGTCTCTTTGGATTGGGTGTACTATTGTTTACTTTAATATTAGCTTTGTCTTCATCTGTGACAGCTGTTGTGATCCTTGTGCTCTCTGCTCCCTGTGTTACTGTACAGTACTCTCTCACTGACCGTCATTTGCGTTTGTGTGTTTACTCTGGAGGAACATGGCGACCGCGGAGGGAAGAGCTCTCCTGACACTCTGCAGAGAGGTCATCCAGCCTGACCGGCAGATCCAGCTGCTGCTGTAGAGGCAGTCCAAACTGCACGGATGTAAGACAAGGCTGAAGGCTGCCTGTTAGGTCTCCAACGGCGCTATCTTAAGTCCTGCACTACCGGCACGGCAGACACAGAAGGTTGTCGTCTCCTCTCTTGCACCGGGAGCCTGGGGCGTCAGCGTGGCCTGGAAATACAGAGGGCTTTTCCACCACCGTAGCCGGTGTTCATCTCTTCCAACCAGTTTGAGGTCCTCAGCTCTTCTACTTTGCCTTCACCTGCTTCATCCCTTAAGGACAACCCCTCAGGGCAGTGTTCTCATTGATGGAGATTCTACTGAAAACCACTTAAAAGTAATCAAGCCCAAAAAGTAACACCACTGTCTCCTGTTTTCCAGATGCCTGTGTCCTGGACTTCTCCAGGCGGTTTCCCTTGGCACTACTATTCTCCTCCTGATGCAGTGAGTTCCTGACGTTAGTGAACTGAATAGTTTGCAGGTAAGTAATTTTACATATATATTTTTTTTATTTAAATAATCATTTATTCTGTCCTTTCTCTGCTTGTATTAAAAATTGATCAGTGTCCCTCATAGTATCTCAAACAATCCCTGCAGTATTGATACCTTATTAGAATTGATACAAATTCTTCTTCCACAGCAACAACACTATTCAGAGATTATGTTGCTCCTGCCATCCTAAGTGTAGGAAAACTGGTAAATTATCATTAACCCAGATCATCAGTATTATCCTCCTGATTTCAGTGTGTTTGTTGTAGACTCAATGGTCAGCTGTGTTCTATGTAAAGCCATTTTCATCTAGATAATCATACAACATGTTTGGGTTCCTCCAGACAGTTTGAGAGCACTCAATAATTTATTCAGTTTACAGACAAACGTTTCACCTGCATTTGACTTTCCTTCAAATCCCTCTGGTTGCTTCACATACATCTCACAATCAGAGCGTACAAGTAGGCTTTTGTAACGTCCATCTGGTGAAGCTGAAGGTCGTACTGTGCGGTCATCTGCATCAAAGTGTGTATAACGTCTGCAGTTGGAGAAAATGTCCTCTTGTAATCCACTCCCATTGCTTGACTGTAACACTTAGCAACATATCAGACTTAGTACGTTTCAGATCCACCTACACTGCTTTTAATCATGGATCCTCTCACTGCATGTTCAGCTTCTTCAGAGTGGTCAGAGTAAATGTCATTTTCAGTCCTCTCCTTTTTGATGGCGTCAACAAAAAACTGTGGTTTTGTTGAACTGTTGCCTCTTTAAAGCTCTGCGGTACATGTAGCAGGAGTTAGTTCTGGTCAGTGTCTGATCTCCAATGTCTGACACCCAGTCAGCTAAATACTGAGGTGCTTTCCTATCTCTCTTTGAAAAGTGTGTATCATTTCGGTCTCCCTCTGTTTGAGCACCATCTTGAGCATCAGTTTAAGACTCTTGAACCTCTTCAACACTGTTGGCTGTTGGAATGGGGGTACACACCTCTCTCATTGGGATCATCAGCTGCCACTGACTGGTCAGTCTGGGTTTGCTGTTCTTTAACACACTTTGTAGGAAATTTGACAAGCCTGTGTTTAAGGACTTTCCCTGTGTCTGGATAGTAGACTGGGTATGATTGGCTGTTCTTGTCGTACCTACAAAGACTCCCTTTCACATTTTAACTCTGGCTTCTATCTGTCATGTTTGTAAGTGTAGCATGCAGCTCCAAATACTCTCCTCTTTAAAAAAGGTTGAGTTCTCCCTGTCAGCGTCATTGAATACATGTATATAGCTGCTGAGGTCTCACACCTTATCCCCTGCTTACAGAGCAGTGACTGTAAATCTGTGGCTGTGAGCTCTGAACCATTATGTGAACAAATACATTTTACGGTTTCATTTGGAGACGAATCGGCCAAACATCTCTCAGTAGCTTTAACTGTTTCACCCTTAGTTTTCAGGAAGTTCACAGACTGCATCTGAGTAATCCTCAGTAAATGTCTGAGTGGATCTCCAACCCTGGATCTGTCCAAAAGCTCCTTAAATTAGTGACCTTATTTAATATTCATGAAGCTTCAGCATTGGTCAGTATATAATGCGGAGTCTCAGCCAATCAGGAGCCTTCTGAATTCGTAGAGAACTGGAAGAGCTTTTGGCTGTGCCCAGTTCTCTAACGCAGAGATGGGCTCCACCTGAGCCGTCTGGGGTCCATCGTTCTCTCCGGGAACGTCAAGAAGGTGCCAGACCAGAACTGACCGGCCCTTCCCAGTCACACTGTCAGCTAAGTGAACTGCATAGTTTGCAGGTAAGTGATTTACATGATTTACTTGATTCCACCCATTTATTCTGTCACTTTTCTGCTTGTATTAAAAAGTAATATCAGTCTTACTCATAGTATTTCAGACAGTTCCTGCAGTATTGAGACTGCCATGGTTTGAAATTGTAATGTCGGAAAATCTGCTTTAAAAATCTTATTAGAATTTATTACAATTCTTCTATCTTTCCGAGTACAAGCAGGAGTTGGGCAAAAAAGTATTTAGTCAGCCACTAATTGTGCAAGTTCTCCTACTAGGTCTGTAATTTTCGGTAGGTACACGTCAACTATGAGCGACAAAATGAGGGAAAAAATCCAGGAAATCACATTGTAGGAAATTTATTTGAAATTTATGGTGGAAAATAAGTATTTGGTCACCCACAAACAAGCAGGATTTCTGGCTCTCACAGACTTGTAGCTTTAAGAAGCTCCTCTGTCCTCCACTCGTTGCCTGTATTAATGGCACCTGTTGGACATCGTTATCTGTATAAAAGACACCTGTCAACAGCCTCAAACAGTCAGACGCCAAACCTCCAACCTGCTTAAGCCAGTACATGTCTAGGCCCATCTAAAGTGAACCACCTTAGTTCACTCTCTGTGAAACTAAATTAAGGGCATAGGTCTGTTTATTACGTTGGTGGGGGTCATAAAATTGGTTCACACAGGGCCCCCTGGAGTCTTTTTGCATTTATGCTAAATTTGAAACTCTAACTCTCAAAATACAGGTAATTTTATAAAAGTTATAAAAGCACATACAAGTGTCCAAATAAACACAAAGGTTAATAGAGTAAATGTAAATAACTGCAGAATTTTAAATATAAATAGATTTCAAACTGGGTGCTAACCAGCCAATTAATCCATATTGTCTATTTAAGACTAGACAGGTTGCCAAGTAGAGTTAAATTTACCACGGCACCCAGTTTTAGGTAGGAGGGTTTCTGTTTCCCTTTAAGTAATCTAAGCAGTCTTAGCCAGCACCTTATGAACAAGATTTTCCCAGAAAAAGCCCTTGAGGCGTCACCCTGAATATTGCTGTTGTGGAGTGAACGTTGTTGTTGTTCATCGGGCTGTATATAGATCATTTATTTAGTGAAAGGCTCTTCAGACTGCAGTCAGATTATCAGGGACTGTTTCACAGTCTGGTTTAATGAACAGCTAGATAAAGATTCTGGTATGGGTAGTTTTGAACAGAGCAGCATGTAACATGCAGGAACAGCCCTGATGTTCGAAGCCCAATAATAATAGAGATAATCTGGTAACGATAAGCAGCTGTAGGGGGGCAGTGGTGGCTGTAGGGGCCAGTGGTAGCTCAGCGGTTAGAGCTTCAGGTTATTGATGACAGCGTTGTGGGTTTGATACCTGGGCTTGGCGAAGTCCCACTCTTGAGTAAGACCCTTCACCTTCTTTTGTGGGCACCGCAGCAATGGCTGCCCACTGCTCCAACCACGTGTGCTCACTGTCCACTGTGTGTGTTTCACTGTGTGTTCTCTGCACAGCTGGGTTACGGAGGAAACAAAATCCCATCAGTGTAACAAAAAATGTCAAATTGTGAATCTGGTTTTCTTGTCTTGTACGTCGACGCTGCAATATTGTGGGGGAATCTTCAGGCGTTTCAATATTCTATGTATACGTTGTTTTTAGAAACAGACAGATGGTGGCTTTTGTTACTTTGACCCAATGGAGTCTATCAACTTTACACCAGCCTCATCACAGGGGGCTCAGAAATCATCAGCTTTATCAGCATAAGACATCAAAGGGGATGAAAACCAGCGCACCTTCCACCAGCGTTACGTTTACTGCAGGATTAAAGTGTTTCTCTACATTCCTAAGACTGACTGATCGAGTTGATTCTTTAAGCGTGGAGAAGCGAATCCCACTACCACAGTTTTGGAGGTTCCACAGAGACCCCAATATTCCTCTGGGTCCAGAGGAATAGTTTTCAGAGACAGGATCAGAAACCGACAGAGGCGGCCGCCGACATCCCAATGAGTGATTCTGAGTCAATTCCGGCGCTCTACTGACTCTGAGACTCTGTACCCGAGGTGACTAAGTAAATTAATTAGACCCCTTGCCTTACGAATTTAGAATAAACAGGAGGAGACGGGACACTGTATTCTTAGACCTTCAGGTTACTTTATCTCAGATCCCTTTGATATTTTCATTTTCAAATTAGTTTTAGATCATTGAGTTTTTGCAGCGACCCGGACTCAAAGCATTGCTTTAAGATCATTTCAGTCTCACAGTTGTCTTGGAAACTTTTAATTGCGATACATTTCGATCCCTGAAAAATTTCCTGGTTTTAACAACCCTGAGAATCTAAATATTCAGGCAATGTTTTAGGATAATTTTGTAAAGGGATCCAAATTATTTTTTTTTAGAAAATTCAAAGATTCTGAAGCAAGGTTTTGGAAATGATGATAATAATAATAATAATTTTGATAATATTTCCATGGTTCTAAAACAACAGAGCAGAGTTTAATACCCAAAGAGTTCGGACTACATGTGAAATTAATACAGGAGACGTTGTTACAAGCTCAGTTAATGTACTGCCGGACTGAGGCAGGAGACTCTGTAGCAGGCGAGATTGAAGGTAGGGGAGAATGTGCTTGTTTTAATTGTGGGAAATCAGTATAACCAGTATAAATATATTGAGGATACAAATAATTGATGATACTTCTGTTACACGGTCAAAATCTGAGCTGCCAAGTGAGAATGACGAGACTGAGACTAATGACTTTTGTTGATGAATTTCCAAAACATTTCTGGTCTCAGAATGAATGATATTGCGTCAATAAAGAGAGCATCTCTGGTTAAAGTGGTGCAAGCAAAACAGCTGATAGGCCTTACTATGCTCAATGTCCCATGTCTACCTGTGGCAATGTTGAATGGCTAAAAGCATTGACATATAAACGCAGTAATCCTTTTCTACAGTTTTTCAATATATTTTTTATTTTGATGCGATTCTGCTTTTAAAACTGATTCGACACGAACAGTTGAGTCCCTACTTTATAGTCTTTAATATTAGCTTTGTCGTCTTCATCGGAGTCGGTTGATGTGATCCTTGTGCTCTCTGCTCCCTGTGTTACTGTACAGTACTGTCTCACTGACCGTCGTTTGCGTTTCTGTCTGTGTTTATACTCGAGAAACTTGGCGACTGCTGAGGAGCGACATCTCCTGGTGCTCTGCAAGGAGGTCATCAAGCTTGACTGCTGCTGTTGTTGGAGGCTGTACAAACTCCACCGACAGAAGTCGAGGCTGCCAGTGACTCCTCCAACGCTGGCCATCTTAAATCCAGCACTACCGGCACGGCGGACACAGAGGGTTGTTGTCTCCACTCCTGCACTGGAAAAGACCTAGGGCCGTTGGCATGGCCTGGAAAAGCCGAGGGCTCCTCAATGACCACGGTTTTTACCTCAACCAACTGGCTTGAGGTTTAGTTCTTCGAGTTCACCTGCTCCCTCACCGAGGACAACTCCTCAAGGCTGTATTTTCGTTGTTGGAGGTTCTACTGTAAAACCCTTAAGAGTATCGGGACCAAAGAGTAACGACTCAGTCTTTTTTTTCAGGAGTCCTGGACATCACCAGGTGGCTTCAGTACCATCATTCTCCACTTTTCTCTGCCCGATGCAGTGAGGCCTGGAAGGAGCTCTGCCACACGCTTTCTGGACACCACTCGGAAAAAGACAGGACCCCAGGGTAGGCAGCTGGATAGTGGGCAGGTAATAATTTACATGATCTACTGGATTTTATAATCATTTATTCTGTCATTTCTCTGCTTGATTTAAAAAGTAATATATCAGTGTCCCTCATAGTATCTCAGACAAGCCCTGCAGTATGGAGACAGTCAGAAAACTACAGGGGGAGTCACATGACCCCATTCATTGGCTCGGTTGCAGCTGGCCAGAGCTCTTGTTTAGGCAAACAAACTCTTATATAGCATGAGCACTCTCCACTCTTTCATAATCATCATTTACTGATGGGGAATGCTCTGTTTCATTGCCCCCAATGGGAGAGCAAAGGAGCTCGACCTGTAGTTAATATCTGCAATGAAAATGGGTTAAGATCTTTCCAGGCTATTAAAGAGCAATGTAATGTGCCCAGCACCTCTTTCTTTAGGTATCTGCACCTTAAATCCGTCCTCTGTTCTCTGAGACTCGCTGAACTTCAAATTAGTCACACCTAATGCTTAAAGGGCTTTACTCCAGTCTTGCTCGGCTTCCAGTATTTACAATTTTTTACTTTGAGCCTCTTGTAGATGGGTTGGACTGTGTGTGGTCCAAAGATCTTAAGTAAATTTTTTTATGTTTTGAGAACCATGCATGAGAAATGATCATTTTATCTTTGAGGAATCCTGATCACCCAATAATCCGCTGTAAATTTCTACATAGAATCTATCTGACACCATTAAGATGGTTTCTTATGTGTCTTTTGTGCTTCTGCGTACATTATGGATTAGTTTTTATTTATTTTTTTTTTTCTTTGGGTGGGTATTTTTGGGAATCAGATTTCTCAGACTTACTTTGTGCTCTAACTGCTGCAAAAAAGCTGCTGGTCTGTGAATATTTATTTAGAATAAAATATTTATTTATTTAACTGCCACATGAAAACCAAACATTTGTTTACAAGAAAAGAACCTGGTTTAAAAATCTTATTGGGAGGTGTGGCACGTGAGCGGATCGGACATGGCTGCTTAAACTTTTACTCTGTTTTTACATTTGTCTTTATTCACACTCCACCTGGTTTAGTCTCTTTAATGAAGTCCCACTTTTGACATACCTATGGCTGATACTTTTGGTGATACTGCTGATACTCCCTACATACTGAGCGTTATTTTATTTTTTCAAATCAGACACTTGTCCTGTCAGAAAAGTGGCAAGTTTAGATTTCAGCTTTTGCTCGTGTATCAGGTTCTGTTTCTACTCTGAGCAGATTTCTCTTGTCTGCAGACTTCACAGTTCAGTTTATCAATCTTACCCTTGATCTTCATGCTCTCTACTGCATAATGTGAAACATCATAATTACAGTGAACAAGGATTTCATGCTGTTTGAATATTGTAACACACTGCAACCATCACCACTTTGATCATTGACCACATTCAGGTAGTTAAGCCTATTGTACTCTTTAATGGGGAACTTGGTGCCACTTTTGTGGATATGTTGATTTTTATGAGCTTTGTCTTCTTGTTGTGATCCTTGTGCTCTCTGCTCCCTGTGTTGCTGTACAGTACTGTCTCACTGACCGTTGTCTGTGTTTTTACTCTGAGGTGACCATGGAGGAACAAGCTCTCAGGAGGTCATCACGCTATTACGGCAGATTACGCTGTTATAGAGGCTGTCCAAACTCCACAGACGGAAGACGAGGCTAGAGGCTGCCCGTGACTCCTGGAATGCTGCCTGTGACGCCGTAGTCTTATTTTCAGCACTACCGGTGCAGGGTCGTCATCTCCACTCCTGTACCTGAGAGGGCCTGGAAGCGTCAAGCGTGGCTGGCAAAAGTTGAGGGCTCCTATATCACCACAGCCATTTTTCGCCTATGCTAACTGGTTCAAGGACCTCGGCTCTTCACCTGCTCCGGCACAGAGGGCGACTCCTCAGGGCGGTGTTCTCACTGTTTGAGATTCTTTTGTAAAACACTTAAAAGAATCACCATAAACAGTAATGCCACAGTCTCCTGTTTTCCAGGTGCCCGTGTCCTGGACGTCGCCAGGTGATTTTGGCACCATCGACACTGAGCAAGGCCTTCACTGTCTTTTGTTGGGGCCCACAGCAATGGCTGCCCACTGCTCCATGCGTGCGTTTGTTCTCTGCACTGCTGGGTTACAGGGGGAAGACAAATTCCATATGTGTAACAAAAAATTTCAAATGATGAATCTGGTTTTCTTGTCTTGTTTGCCAGCACCTTTTGAACAAGATTTCCCCAGATAAAGCTCTTGCAGAGTCACACCGAATATTGCTGTTGTGGAGTTAACGTTGTTGTTCATCATTGGGCTGTATATAGATCATTTATTTAGTGAAAGGCTCTTCAGACTGCAGTCAGATTATCAGGGACTGTTTCACAGTCTGGTTTAGTGAACAGCTAGACAAAGATTCTGCTATGGGTAGTTTTGAACAGAGCAACACGTAACGTGCAGGAACAGCCCTGATGTTCGAAGCCCAATAATAATAGAGACAATCTGGTAATGATAAGCAGCTGTAGGGGGCCAGTGGTGGCTGTAGGGGGGCAGTGGTGGCTCAGCGGTTAGAGCTCCAGGCTATTGATGACAGCGTTGTGGGTTTGTTTCTGGTTTTCTTGTCTTGTACGTCGGCGCTGCAATATTGTGGGGGAATCTTTTCAGGCGTTTCAATATTCTATGTATACGTTGTTTTCAGAAACAGACTCCATTGTTTCAAAGTAACAAAAGCCACCATCTGTCTATCAACTTTACACCAGCCTCATCACAGGGGGCTCAGAAATCATCAGCTTGATCAGCATAGGACATCAAAGGGCATAAACCAACACACCTTCCACTGGCGTTACGTTTACTGCAGGATTAAAGTGTTTCTCTACATTCCTAAGACTGACTGATCGAGTTGATTCTTTAAGTGCGGAGAAGCAAATCCCACTACCACAGTTTTGGAGCTTCCACCGAGATCCCAATATTCCTCTGGGTCCAGAGTTTTAAGAGACAGGATCAGAAAAGACAGAGGCGGCCGCCGTCATCCCAATGAGTGATTCTGAGTCAATTCAGGCGCTCTACTGACTCAGAGACTCTGTACCCGAGGTGACTGTTAGTAAATTAATTAGACCACTTGCCTTATGAATTTAGAATAAACTGGAGGAGACCGGATGCCACATTGTTTCGGGTTGCTCTTGGAAATAATGTATTTTTTAGGGCTGTTGAAATTAGAGATTTCGAAGGTTCTAAGACAAGGGGGAGTTCGGAATATACACGTGAAATTAATACATAATTAATAAGGTGCTAAAAATCATAATTGTAATTAAGTATAAAGGTGTATAAAAGGAAACAAGGGCCATCATGATGTCTGACACAATCATGTAAAGGCATTGGAAAGGCAGTGGAAGTTTGCTGGGTGAGCTGACCGTGGAGATGGACACAGAGGGACATAAAACTAAATGGTTTAAATCTGTCTCTAGCTGCATTGTTAACAACAGACATTCAAGCAAAACAAACTTGCATCAGCCAGGAAGACGAGGAATACTCATGACAAACATGCAGAAAAGAACTTGGTGGATAGTGAGAAGTGGCTTCAGGGACGTTGTTACAAGCTCAGTTAATGCCGGACTGAGGCAGGGGACTCTGGAGCAGGCGAGATTGAAGGTAGGAGAGAATGTGCTTGTTTTAATTGTGGGAGATCAGACTGTTTTGTAGAGCGTGCAGATCAGAAAGTGGCAACACAGCAGAAGCCGTACGGGGGATCAAAAAAATAGATCTAGAAGGTCAGAGCAGCAGTAACCTGAGTTCAGTTACAGAACCAGAACCAGACTATACATTTTCTCCCACCTTATCCTATTCAGTAGACAGTCTGTAAAGAGGATTTAGAAACCCAGCGAGGAACCCAGTCTAAATGTAAGGATGAATTCTGTTTTGATTGACTCTGGTGCAGCAGTTTCAGTACTTATGGAGGGGTCAGTATCCATATCCGTCAGTACGGACACAATCCTAACAGTGGATGTTTCAGGCTTACCACTCTCAGAACATTTGTGCAGTCCTGTGAAGGTGAAATTGGGTAATAGAACAGTAAAACACTGGTTTACAGTCTCCACACATTGCCCTGTGAATTTACTAGGACATGACTTATTGGGAGCTTTCAGTCTAAACCTACAATGTACAGATTCAGGTTTTTCTGCTGCTGGTCCTAGTGTAGGGATATTTCCACTTAAAATAGGCCCAGTAGAATATTCTTGGGATCTGACAGAGCAAAGAACCTGATGGGTCACATGGAGCTCTGTCAAAGGTTTAATGGTAAAATCCTCCATTTTTACATTGTTTTATTTGTCTCCAGACGGTGTTGACTATGTATGAACATATCGTGGATACAAAAGATACCAGCTGAAACAATATCAGTATCTTATGTGTACTATGGCGATCAGTTTGCAGCCACACATGTAGTCTTGTGTGAAGGACAGAGACGGTTGTTTAGAGAACCAGGTTAATCACATATTTCTCTAGGCAAGAAAAGGGGGGCAGGGAGAAATAGACTTGATGCTAAATATTGGAAAATATTTAAATCCTGCTGGTCTAATTGTACTTAATCCGGCAACGATTGGGGTGCAATATCTGCTGGGAATTCATTCTCAGATCAGGTGGCCAGAAACAGCTATGTCAGGAAATGCAGTAGTGCTTCAGATGGTTTCCACAAGAGCACAACAGAAGTGTAAGAAAAATGAGGATGTGTACGATGTGGATATTTCAGACTTGACACCTGACATATCTTCATCAAATGATGTAATTGTTTTGCAGCAGTCTGATGATCAGATATTAATATTGTCTGATTCTCACAAGTACTCACTAAAGGAAAAAGCTTTTTGTATAAAAAAAGAATCAGATCAGGAGTGTGTCTTATGTACAGGAGAGAAGAGAGAATATAAGCCCATATGGATCTGCATCTGTCTGTCATAACAAAAGGGACGTTTTTATTGATTTTATTGATTTCACTGGATTTAGAATGAAAGGTCAGTGATCTACCTGTGATCATGTTGAATATTTAAATGCAGTAATTCTATCCTACACATTTTCTATATTTGTTTTATTTTTTAGTTTTGATTTGGTTCTGCTTTAGAAGCTCGAGATTGATTCGACACGGACCATCGAGCGACCGCCCCGACCGTACTTTATAGTCTTTAATATCAGCTCATATATTGTCTACTTCATCTGAGTCAGTTGTTGTGGTCCTTGTGCTCTCTGCTCCCTGTGTTACTGTACAGTACTCTCTCACTGACTGTTTGCTTTTCTGTCTGTTTACTCTGGAGAAACGTGTCGACTCCTGAGGAGCGAGATCTCCAGGCGTTCTGCAAGGAGGTTATCGAGCTTGACTGCTGCTGTTGTAGAGACAGTCCAAACTCCACTGACGGAAGATGAGGCTTGAGGCTGCTCCGGACACAGAGGGTTGTTGTCTCCAGTCCTGCACCGTAGAGGGTCTGGGGCTGCCAGCACGGCCTGGAAAAGCAGAGGGATCCTCCTCTACCACCACAGCCGGTTTTCATCTCTGCTAACTGTTGCGAGGTCCTCAGCTCATCACCTGCTCCCTTACAGAGGACAGCTCCTCAGGGTGGTGTTTCCATTGTTGGAGGTTCTACTTTAAAACCCCTAAAAGTATCGGGACCAAAGAGTAAGACTGTCCTTTTTATTTATTTATTTTCCCTCTCAAGGAGTGCTGGACATCGCCAGGTGGCTTCAGTGCCATCATTCTCCACTTTTCTCTGCCCGATGCAGTGAAGCCTTAAAGGAGCACTGCCACACACTGCTGGACACCACTCGGAAAAAGACAGGACTTCAGGGTAGGCAACTGGATAGTGGACAGGTAATTAATTTACATGATTTACTGGATTTTATAACCATTTATTCTGTCATTTCTCTGCTTGTTTTAAAAAGTAATATCAGTGTCCCTCATAGTATCCCAGACAGACCCTGCAGTATGGAGACCCGTGTCTGTCCCCCGCATGGTTTGTAACTGTAACGTCAGAAAACTGCTTTAGGGGGAGTCGCATGACTCCAATCATGGGCTAGGTTGCAGCTGGCTAGAGCTCCCAATCGAGTTTGGTCCTTATTTATTGACTTTTTTTTTTTTTTTTTTTTTTGTTACTGGTGCAGTTAAGGATGTTTCTCAACAGGAAATCTCTGCCTTTTACTCCAAACTTGTCACCAGCCAAAAAGGTAAAAACAGTCACGGCGTGGCTCTCAGCAATGTGGGAAGAATTCTTTACACACGTCTACATTTCAGGATGTGTTCAAAGCTAGACTAACAGTTTTATCAAGAAGCAGCTCAATGTTTGGCTACCAGTACCAGTTAAGGGTCTTGTTATACTTGAATTTATTTTTAATCTTTATGGCTTTGAATGTCTTGAGCTGGAACATTTTAATGGTCTAAATGAGCCTCTTAAACGTGCTAGTTTGGTCTGATTAAGGATCCCATTTGAGAGATGTTAATTTTCCCAAATGTAATAAACTCTGTAGAGTTGCTTCTTATACAACTGCAAATACTACAACTAAAGGAGTTCTTATCTTGGTACAGAGGAATTGGGAGATTAAGATGTTAAACCAAGGAAGGGATGAAGAAAGGAGAATAACACGCATTACAACGGAAGTAAGAAATGAGAAAATTGCCTTTATTTCAGCTCACGCTCCAAATCCAAGAGATCCCAGTTTTTCTTTTCTGTAAGATTATCTAACAAATCTAGTGGACTTTCAGTTAGTGGTGGGAGCAGATATGAATAGTCATTAATCATTTATTATTTAAACAGATCAGGGGTGAAATTTCTCAGTCAGCTGTCCACTAGCTCACAGCTTAAGCTATGTATTACTGCATTGTATTTACTTAATCTGAGCACTAAGCAATAAACTTTATCTGAAAGGCACAAAAACCTTCAGCTCTCAATTTAGGAGTAAATGAAACAAATTTCTCATGTTTAATCAGGGTTCAGTGCATGATCAGAGGTTTGTTGGGAGCAGTGAATGGTTTCTTTAGGGATAATTCTATTGCATTTGCTTCTTGGCAACAGAAAAGACTGAAGTGTCTGGACCTTTCTTGTGCTTTAAGTTTAAATTCAAGTGCAAGCAACACTCTTTCTGGTGATATTGCAATACAAATAGTTTTAGTTAAGAATGAGCTGAATATTCTTCTGAGCGAAAGAGCAGAATTCCAGTCACCTCTTGGTGCCAAAACTCAGAAGTAATGAGGAATTCTCAAATATTGCAGCAATAAGGTCTCATGATGAATAACTACTTACAGAACATGCACAAATCAGTGATGCTTTTTATAGATTCTATTCAGAATGATATAAATCAGATGTCCCAAAGGAAACCTTAAATATTGCCCCCTTTTTTCCATTCCTTATATTTGCCTCAATTGTCCTCTGATGAGGCATCTTATTTACCTCAGGATATTTCTCCTCTAGATTTGAAAGAGACCCCCTGTCAGATGAAAAAAGGGAAGTCTCCTGGATTGGATGGCATCCCTGACAAATTGTATTTATTCTTCTGGGCAGAATTGGGAACTTAATTGTTAGAAATGATTAATTGCTCCCTAGATAAAAGTGAATTTAATAAGGTGTTAGTACAGCTTTAGTTTCATTATTACTTAAATAGAACCCAACTTTTTGCATTAGTTGTTGCCCAGTATTGCTTTCTCCTAGAAAGGGACGCATGTCAAGAATGCCTTTTTTCTTCTTTTCTCCTTTTTCTTTTTTATATTCCAGTGGTGGGCCGCTTTAGGTATTTGGGGGGTAGACTTACAGTGGGGCAAAAAAAGTATTTAGTCAGCCAGTGATTGTGCAAGTTCTCCTTCTTAGAAAGATTCAGGAAATCACCTTGTAGGATTCTTCGTAATTTATGGTGGAAAATAAGTATTTGATCAAAAACAATTCAATTCAATACTTTGTAACATAACCTTTGTTGGCAATGACTGTAAGTCTTCACCAGGTTTGCACTTCCATTCCTGTCTTCCATTTTCTTACAATTGCTCCCACAGTTGATTTATTCACACCAACCTGGTTGCCTATTGTAGATTCACTCTTCCCAGCCTGGTGCAGGTGTACAATTTTCTTCCTGGTCTCCTTCGACAGCTCTTTGGTCTTGGCCATGGTTAGGTTTGGAGTCTGACTGTTATAGGCTGTGGACAGGTGCCATTAATACAGGTAACCAGTGGAGGACAGAAGAGCTTCTTATAGAAGTTACAGGTCTGTGAGAGCCAGAAATCTTTCTTGGTTGTGGCTGATAATACTTTTTTGCCCACTGTATGTGCCTCAGTGAGAGACGGTCCTCAAATGTTATACTAGAACAAATTAAAGTAGATACTCAATTGGACAAACTTGCCTAACTCACTGCACTCCAGGATCATAGTGGTAAAAATTAATATTCTGCCTAGACTAAATTTCGATAGTTATGATACATTTGCCCCTGCCTAAGGTACTATGCATGTGTATTTGGAATGGTAAGTGACCTTGAATTAAATGATCTACTTGACAGAGGTGTAAGTCAGATGGTGGTTTCCACTAGATACTGTAAACTATATTTTGGACCCATAATTTCACACCTTATATTAATTTGGCATTCACAGTTGTTAGGCAAACACACTCTAATATGGCATGAGCTTTCCACTCTTTCATAATCATAATTTACTGATTGGTAATGCTCCGTTTCATTGCCCCCAATGGGAGAGCAAAGGAGTTCGACTTCCAGGCAATATCTGCAATGAAAATGGGTTAAGATCTTTCCAGGCTATCAAAGAGCAATGTAATGTGTCCAATACCTCTTTCTTTAGGTATCTGCAACTTACATCAGCCCTTTGGTCTCCAACTCCAAATTACAGCCCCACCTAATGCTTAAAGCGCTTTACTTTCTGGGCAACACGGGCAAAACGTGTAGTTGTTTTTTAAATAGATTAGACTCATTGTGGATCAGTATAGAAATGCTCATGTGGTGGTGGTGGTGGTGGTGGTGTTGGTGGTGGTGATGACGTGGCTTTAAGCGGACATGAAGGACAGTTCACCAGAAGGAGACAGCCAAACACTTCCAGGCTCCAGTGATATTTGATGCTGAATTTGTGCAAAAATCAAAGAAAGTACACACAACAAAAACGCAACACAAAAGAGCTAGACTACACACACTTTGTACAACAAGGCCTCAGCGGCCTTCATCTGAGGACTAAGGCTCACAGGTGTCTACTTATTCTACGCCCTATTCTGTACAAGCTTAACCCCCTTATTGCCTCCCACACAGCCCTTTTAGGCCATACGCTCCTCCCTCCTCAGCCTGGAGTAGACAAAGTGTCTACTAAGGGGGTGATCATCAGAAACAATGACAATACAACAGATAACATGGACATTATTTACACGTCTTATATACAATTATTATTATTATTTACGTGTTTATGGCCATATTGATGTACACCGGTAAATTATGCTAGCTGGAATTATATGTACAGTGCATCCGGAAAGTATTCACAGCGCTTCACTTTTTCCACATTTTGTTAGGTTACAGCCTTATTCCAAATTGTATTAAATTAATCTCTTTCCTCAAAATTCTACACAAAATACCCCATTATGACCATGTGAAAAAAGTTTTCTTGAGAGTTCTGAAAATTTATTAAAATTAAAAAACAAAGAAATCATATTTACATAAGTATTCACAGCCTTTGCTTAATACTTTGTAGAACCACCCTTGGCAGCAACTACAGCCTCAAGTCTTTTTGAATATGATGCCACAAGCTTGGCACACCTCTCTTTAGGCAGTTTTGCCCATTCTTCTTTGCAGTACCTCTGAAGCTCCATCAGGTTGGATGGGAGACGTCTGTGCACAGCCATTTTCAGATCTCTCCAGAGATGTTCAATCGGATTCAAGTCTGGGCTCTGGCTGGGCCACTCCAGGACATTCACAGAGTGGTCCTGAAGCCACTCCTTTGAGATCTTGGCTGTGTGCTTCGGATCGTTGTCCTGCTGAAAAATGAACCGTCGCCCCAGTCTGAGGTCAAGAGCGCTATGGAGTAGGTTTTCATCCAGGATGTCTCTGTACATTGCTGCATTCATCTCTGACTAGTCTGGCAGTTCCTGCTGCTGAAAAACATCCCCATAGCATGATGCTGCCACCACCATGCTTGACTGTAGGGATGGTATTGGCCTCGTGATGAGCAGTGCCTGGTTTCCTCCAAACATGACGCCTGGCATTCACACCAAAGAGTTCAATCTTTGTCTCATCAGACCAGAGAATTTTGTTTCTCATGGTCTGAGAGTCCTTCAGGTGCCTTTTGGCAAATTCCAGACGGGCTGCCTTGTGCCTTTTACTAAGGAGTGGCTTTCGCCTGGCCACTCTGCTATACAGGCCTGATTGGTGGATTGCTGCAGAGATGGTTGTCCTTCTGCAAGGTTCTCCTCTCTCCACGGAGGAACGCTGGAGCTCTGACAGAGTGACCATCGGGTTCTTGGTCACCTCCCTGACCAAGGTCCTTCTCCCCCGATCGCTCAATTTAGATGGCCGGCCAGCTCTAGGAAGAGTCCTGGTGGTTCCAAACTTCTTCCATTTACGGATGATGGAGGCCACTGTGCTCATTGGGACCTTCAAAGCAGCAGAAATTTTACTGTATCCTTCCCCAGATTTGTGCCTCGAGACTATTTTGTCTCGGAGGTCTACAGACAATTCCTTTGACTTCATGCTTGGTGTTTGCGCTCTGACATGCAGTCAACTGTGGGACCTTATATAGACAGGTGTGTGCCTTTCCAAATCATGTCCAATCAACTGGATTTACCACAGGGGGACTCCATTTAAGCTGTAGAAACATCTCAAGGATGATCAGTGGAAACAGGATGCACCTGAGCTCAATTTTGAGCTTCATGGCGAAGGCTGTGAATACTTACGTAAATGTGATTTCTTAGTTTTTTATTTTTAATAAATTTTCAGAACTCTCAAGAAAACTTTTTTCACATGGTCATAATGGGGTATTTTGTGTAGAATTTTGAGGAAAGAGATTAATTTAATACAATTTGGAATAAGGCTGTAACCTAACAAAATGTGGAAAAAGTGAAGCGCTGTGAATACTTTGCGGATGCACTGTATATCCTAGTGTTTTTGGTTGGGTGTGGGTGTGGGTAGGTGTGTGGGTGTGTGGGTGTGGGTGTGTGTGTGTTCCTCCTTCTAGGTTAACCGTGGTTCATGCCGGCTTCTAGAAGACCCACTCACCAGCGCCCTCATTCCCCCAGGATCACCAGGTAGGTAACATGTCAGAGTCACAAGTCTCTACTGTGTATGGACTGGTGAGGAGTTAGCTGCCACTGACTTCATCACACACGTCATCCTAGATCCCTAACTTCCCTACCATTTATTTATAATTTTGACAAAATACCGTCTCTCTCTGATACCTGTGTAGTGTACAATATGTTGCTTTTTTGGAGAGACGCTAGAAAATATATGAGAGTCCCTAATTGTAAGTATTATCCTCCTGATTTCATTTGTTTGTCATAAACAGAATGGTCAGCTGTTTTCTGTGTAAAGCCAATTTCCAGGTTCAATGTTCAGGTTCCTCCAGACACCTCTCACCATGGAAATCATCATATACCACTGGCTGGTCAGTCTGGGTTTGGTGTTCTGGAACACACTGAAAGAAATTTCTAGCTTCTATCTGTCATGTTTGTAAGTGTAGCCTCCTGATCCAAATACTCTCCTCTTTAAAAGATTATGCTTTCTCTCTGTCAACGTAGTCATTGAATACATGTATATAGCTGCTGAGGTCTCACTCCTTATCCCCTGCTTACAGAGCAATGACTGTAAATCTGTTCCTGTGAACTCTGAACCATTATGTGAACAAATACATTTTACTGTTTCATTTGGAGAAGAATCGGCCAAACATCTCTCAGTAGCTTTAACTGTTTCACCCTTAGATTTCAGGAAGTTCACAGACATTTACTGAGGATTACTCAGATGCAGTCTGAGTGGATCTACAACCCTGGATCTGTCCAAAAGCTCCTCAAATTAGTGACCTCATTTAATATTCACGAAGCTTCAGCGGCATTGGTCAGTATAAAATGCGGAGTCTCAGCCAATCAGCAGTCTCCACTGTAAAGCAGCAGTGTGGTCTTGCAGCAGTGTGCAGGGCAAACGAGCCGGTGTGAGCGAGCTCTGTAGCAGGAAGACTGAACTTTAGAAACTGCTCAAGCTGTGTGACTGTGGGTGCCTTTTAGTTTTAAGTCTGTGACACAAAGTAAGCTGCTGTTCATTTAGTTTGGGAATGGCTTAGTTCTGTTGCTATGCTAGCTATCTCCTTAGCAGTGTAGCTTCAGTATTTATCTATGTATTACTGAATATTCATGGTTTCTGTTATTTCTTCATGTTTCACGCTACTGAGCTGTTTTAGGTTAGTATGGATGGTGTAATTCTGTGGATATGTGCTAAATTTGTGTTCAGTGAACGTCCTGGTGTTTATTAAACAGCTGCTCAGAGGCTATTGCTATTCCTCTTTTCGTCCTTGTGGGGGCGCTAAAACCCCATAGTTTAACCAGTGAAAACGGTCAGAGGCAGGTTAAAGCTGGTGTCTTGATATAAGCTTTGAGTGGTAATTATTAGCTTTGTTTCTCCTGCCTGTTGAGTGTATACACATCTCTCTTTTAATTAACTCATTTAGTAGCACTATGATATAGACGTGGAGCCTTTCTGAACTTTTATTTAATATCGTGCATGTATTCTGTTTATTTCAGAGTCTTTATTCATCGGCCGGTCATATTTCTAATGCCCAGTGCTCCATGCTTCAGCCTCATTGTCAACCCAACAATATCTAGAACATCACTAGTCTCAGTGTCTGGCGTCTTGACCGTCACACTGGAGTGTTTGCTGCTAAACCTTTTACCATATCACTGGATCTTTAGGATCAGCTTGGTCAGTATGTACTAGTACTGCTTTTGCTTGTGCATCAGGTTCTGTTTCTACTCTGAGCAAATTTCTCTTGTCTGCAGACTTCACAGTTCAGTTTATCAATCTTACCCTTGATTTTAATGCTCTCTACTGCATAATGTGAAACATCATAATTACAGTGAACAAGGATTTCATGCTGTCACACTGCAACAATCACTGTGATCATTGACCACATTCAGGTAATAAAGTCTATTGTACTCTAATGGTGAACTTGGTGAGAGTTCACAGAGGCCGCTGCTGTTTCATTCTGAATGCATCGACTCCAAGGTTTAGCTATTGCAGTTACTTGCCTCAGATTTTGAAGCTAAATGCTCGACAGCTAGTGTTTTCATTAATAACCTTCCAGAGTACTCGGTCTCACTGTCGTTAGCATTTGTCTGTGTTTACTCTCGGAACAGGAACATGGCGACCACGGCGGAAAGAGCTCTCCAGACTTTGTCAAGCTTGACCGGCAGATCCAGCTGCTGTTGTAGAGGCAGTCCAAACACACCAGACGGAAGACAAGGCTGCGTGTGACTTCTGTGCAGCGAACGCAGAGGGTCATCACCATTCCTGCATTGAGAGCCTGGGGGTGTCAGCGTGGCCTGGAAAATCATCTCTGCTAACTGGTTCGAGGTCCTCGGCTCTTCACCTGCTTAGGCACCGAGGACGACTCCTCAGGGCGGTGTTCTCACTGTTGGAGAAATTCTGTAAAACACTGAAAAGTATCGGAGACCAAAGAGTAACACCACTGTCTCCTGTTTTCCAGGCGCCCGTGTCGTGGATGTTGCCGATCGGCTTCCCATGGTGTTGCAGCAGCATGACTCTTCGGCACCATCATACTTTACTAGTCTCCTCCTGACGCAGCGAGGTCCTGAGGGAGCACTGCTGCACACTTCTGCACACGGTTCAGAAAAAGACTTTCGTCCCCCTGATCGCTTACTGACGAGTGCGCTAGTCCTTTTCCCAGCTCTTCACACTATGTTTTAAACAAATTCTGCCAGCCTTGTCTTAGTCCAGTGTAAGGAATGCACTATTTTAAACTGAATTATAATGTGTTTTAAACATGTAGATGAGGAGTGTTCTTTACTATATTTTACCACCATTCAGTAAATATATTGATGGACAGATGGATCCTCCACCTACTGCTGCTTTAATACTTGTAAGGGTTTAATATGAAAGGAGTTCAGTAACAGAAATGCTGCCAATTAAATTTTTTTATCTGTGGCTTGACGTTCAGAACCGTATCTAATAATGATGAGGAAGTTTGTGAACACAAAACTACGTAGCTGCACATACCTGAAAAAATAAGCTTGAAGATTTAATTCAGTTCTAAGTTCAAAAGATGCAAACCTTTAATCAATAAACAGATTTAAGACATTTACTCCTTTTTCTCCCCAAAATGAAAAGGCCTCATCAATGGTAGAGGGAGTGAACGTGGTTGTTCATCATCGGGCTGTATATAGATAATTCACTTAGTGAAAAGACTATTCTGTGGATATGTGCTAAATTTGTGTTCTGAGTCGACGTCCTGGTGTTTAGTGAACTACTGCTCAGAGGCTGTTGCTATTCCTCTTTTTGTCCTTGTGGGGGCGCTAAAACCCCATGTTTAAAGCTGGTGCCTTGATATAAAGCCAGACACGAGGATCATTGTTGTCGGCCCCCTGCCCACCTACTGTCGAGTTTCCCCAGCTCCTATCGCTCCACTGCTGGCTGCGGGACACGTCCATCTGCGCTGAATTCGTAGAGAACTGGGAGAGCTTTTGGCTGCGTCCAGTCCTCTAACGCAGAGATGAGCTTCACATGAGCCGCCTGGTGTCCATCGTTCTCTCCGGGAACATCAAGAAGGTGCCAGGCCAGGACTGACAGGCCCTTCCCAGTCACACTGTCAGCTAAGTGAACTGCATAGTTTGCAGGTAAGTGATTTACATGATTTACTTGATTCCACCCATTTATTCTGTCACTTTTCTGCTTGTATTAAAAAGTAATATCAGTCTCACTCATAGTATTTCAGACAGATCCTGCGGTATTGAGACTGTCCTGGTTTGTAATTGTAACGTCGGAAAATCTGCTTTAAAATCTTATTAGAATTTATATGAATTCTTCCATCTTTCCGAGTACAAGCAGCTTCGAATTGTGTGGGGCAAAAAAGTATTTAGTCAGCCACTGATTGTTCAAGTTCTCCTACTAGGTCTGTAATTTTCATAATTAATCATTTAATAATAATTTCAACTATGAGAGACAAAAGGAGAAAAAAATCCAGGAAATCACATTGTAGGATTTTTAAAGAATTTATTTGTAATTTATGGTGGAAAATAAGTATTTGGTCACCCACAAACAAGCAAGATTTCTGGCTCTCACAGACCTGTAACTTCTTTAAGAAGCTCCTCTGTCCTCCACTTGTTACCTGTATTAATGGCACCTGTTGGACATCGTTATCTGTATAAAAGACACCTGTCCACAGCCTCAAACAGTCAGACTCCAAACCTCCAACCTGCTTAAGCCAGTACATGTCCAGGCCCGTCTGAAGTGTACCACCTTCGTTCACTCTCTGTGAAACTTAATCAAGGGCGTAGGTCTGTAGGTCGACGCTGCAATATTGTGGGGGAATCTTTTCAGGTGTTTTAATATTCTATGCATACGTTGTTTTCAGAAACAGACAGATGGTGGCTTTTTTTACTTTGAAACAATGGGGGTCCATCAACTTCACACCAGCCTCATCACAGGTTGTTTACTGCAGGATTAAAGTGTTTCTCTACATTCCTATGACTGACTGATCGAGTTGATTCTTTAAGCGCAGAGAAGCAAATCCCACTACCACAGTTTTGGATCCCAATATTCCTCAGGCGCTCTACTGATTCCAAGACTCTGTACCCGAGGTGACTGTAAGTACATTAATTAGACCGCTTGCCTTACGAATTTAAAATAAACGGGAGGAGACGGGACGCTGTATTCTTAGACCTTCAGGTTACTTTAACCTGGATCCCTTTAATATTTTCATTTTCAAGTTTGTTTTAGGTCATTGACTTTTTGCAGTGATCCAGACTCAAAGGATGAAGATGTCCAAAGCATTGCCTTAAGATCATTTGAGTCTCACACTCACACAACTGGGAACCTCTTAGGATCCAGATTTGTTTAAAATTGTAGGGGTTCTAAGATTCTAACCCAGTCTAAATGTAAGGATTTGCTGGGAAATTAATTCCGTTTTGATTGACTCTGGTGCAGCAGTTTCAGTACTTATGGAGGGGTCTACATTTAAAATGATAAATTCCCTTTTGAAAAGTACGGCCATTGTTGCATGTGAATCTTCACTGGTGAATAGTCCTCTGAGAGCGGTAAATGCAGCAGTATATCCTGCTGGTCCAATTGTACATAATCTGGCAACTATTGGGGTGCAATATCTGCTGGGAATTCATTCTCAGATCAGGTGGCTAGAAACAGCTATGTCAGGAAATGCAGAAGAGAGAATATAAGCCTATATGCATCTGCATCTGTCGGTCATAACAAAAGGGATGTTTTTATTGATTAATATTAGTTTCACTGGATTTAGAATGAAAGGTCAGTGATCTACCTGTGACTATGTTGAATGGCTAAAAGCTTTGACATTTAAACGCAGTAATTCTATCCTACACATTTTCTATATTTCTATTTTATTTTAGTTTCGATGCGATCCTGCTTTAGAAGCACGAGACGTGATTCGACACGGAGCGTCGAGCGACCATCCCTATTTTATAGTCTTTAATATCAGCTTTGTCTTCTTTATCTGAGTCAGTTGTTGTGATCCTTGTTTTCTCTGCTCCCTGTGTTACTGTACAGTACTCTCTCACTGACAGTCATTTGTGTTTCTGTCTGTTTACTCTGGAGAAACTTGGTGACTGCTGAGGAGCGAGATCTCCAGGCGTTCTGCAAGGAGGTTATCGAGCTTGACTGCTGCTGTCCCACACCGGAGAGGGCCTGGGGCTGCCAGCGCAGCCTAGAAAAGCCGAGGGCAGTTTTCACCTCTGCTAACTGGTGTGAGGTCCTCAGCTCTTCACCTGCTCCCTCACTGAGGACAGCTCCTCAGGGTGGTGTTTCCATTGTTAGAGGTTCTACTTTAAAACCCTTAAAAGTATCAGGACCAAAGCGTAAGGTCTCAACCTCCTTTGTTTTGTGTTTTTTTTTCCCTCTCAAGGAGTGCTGGACATCGCCAGGTGGCTTCGGTACCATCATTCTCCAGGGCTTCATTGCATCGGGCAGAGAAAAATGAAGGACCCCAGGGTAGGCAACTGGGTAGCGGGCAGGTAATTTTATAATCATTTCTTCTGTCATTTCTCTGCTTGATTTAAAAAGTAATATCAGTGTCCCTCATAGTATAGACAGACCCTGCAGTATGGAGACAGTGTCATGGTTTGTAACTGTAACGTCAGAAAACTGCTTTAGGGGGAGTCGCATGACTCCATTCATGGGCTCGGTTGCAGCTGGCTAGAGCTCCCGATTGAGTTTGGTCCTTATTTTATTGACTCTTTTTGGTTACCTGTGCAGTTAAGGATGTTTTTTTTTTTTTTTTTTTTTAGCAGGAAATCTCTGCCTTCTACTCCAAACTGGTCACCAGTAAAAAAAAAAAAAAAAAAAGTAATACCATCTGTCTCCTCCTTGCTTGAATCCAACATGGCAGATCCTTTGCTCTGCTGGAGAAAACAGTCATGGCGTGGCTCTCAGCAATGTGAGAAGTGTTCTTTACACACCTGTCTACATTTCAGGATGTGTTCAATGTAGACTATCTCATGGGCGAGCAAAAGGGAGCAGAATAAACTTCTATCAGGACACTCGGATCGTTTGGACACTCTGGAACGGTTAGTGTTTGATCTGTAGGACCGGGGTTGACTGAACAGCCTGTGCATTCTCGTTCTCCCGGAGGGCGCGGAGAAAGACGACCCTAACAGTTTTATCAAGAAGCAGCTCAATGTTTGGCTACCAGAACCAGTTAAGGGTCTTGTTATACTTGAATTTATTTTTAATCTTTATGGCTTTGAATGTCTTGAGCTGGAACATTTTAATGGTCTAAATGAGCCTCTTAAATGGGATCCTTAATCAGACCAAACTAGCACATTTGAGAGATGTTAATTTTCCCAAATGTAATAAACTCTGTAGAGTTGCTTCTTATACAACTGCAAATACTACAACTAAAGGAGTTCTTATCTTGGTACAGAGGAGTTGGGAGATTACGATGTTAAACCAAGGAAGGGATGAAGAAAGGAGAATAACACACATGACAACAAAAGTAAGAAATGAGAAAATTGCCTTTATTTCAGTTCTCGCTCCAAATCCAAGTAATCCCAGTTTTTTTTTCTTTTAGATTATCTAACAAATCTAGTGGACTTTCAGTTAGTGGTGGGAGCAGATATGAATAGTCATTAATCATTTATTATTTAAACAGATCAGGGGTGAAATTTCTCAGTCAGCTGTCCGCTAGCTCAGAGCTTAAGCTATGTATTACTGCATTGTCTTTACTTAATCTGAGTACTAAGCAATAAACTTTATCTGAAAGGCACAAAAACCTTCAGCTCTCAATTTAGGAGTAAATGAAACAAATTTCTCATGTTTAATCAGGGTTCAGTGGACGATCAGAGGTTTGTTGGGAGCAGTGAATGGTTTCTTTAGGAATAATTCTATTGCATTTGCTTCTTGGCAACAGAAATAGTGTTGGAAGTGTCTGGACCTTTCTTGTGCTTCAAGTTTAAATTCAAGTGCAAGCAACACTCTTTCTGGTGATATTGCAATACAAATAGTTTTAGTTAAGAATGAGCTGAATATTCTTCTGAGAGAAAGAGCAGAATTCCTTATTAAAAGGGTTAGATAAATTACTATTTTAATGGAAGCAGGCCCAGTCACTTCTTGGTGCTAAAACTCAGAAGTAATGAGAAATTCTCAAATATTGCAGCAATAAGGTCTCATGATGGAGAACTACTTACAGAACATGCAGAAATCAGTGATGCTTTTTACAGATTCTATTCAGAATTATATAAATCAGATGTCCCAAAGAAAACCTTAAATATTGGCCCTTTTTCTATTCCTTATATTTGCCACAATTGTCCCCTGATGAGGTGTCTTATTTAGATCAGGATATTTCTCCTCTAGAATTGAAAAAAGGCAAGTCTCTTGGATTAGACGGCATTCCTGATGAATTTTATTTGTTCTTCTGGGCAGAATTGGGAACTTTATTGTTAGAAATGATGAATTGCTCATAATGTTTATCTTCATTTAATTTCATGTATGTAACTGGTTTGTTCTCCTCATAAACAATAATGCATATGCATGTAGACTGAACATCTGTTGAACACAGAAATAAACAGAAATACTTTAGTGTTTTATTAGAGGTAATTTCACATCGTCTCCAGTTAAAAACCCTGGAATACAGAGGATTATGTCAAGAACTTTGTATTCTCTTTTGATGGTTTAGAAACAACACCTGACCTTCAATGCAAAAAATACTTCGTTATGTTGTCTTTTTAAATGAAAGTTGACCAAATTCACACGTTTTCTATATTTATATTTTTTTAAGTACATTATACAGCATGGCCGGGGAACTGATGCGTCTTGACCTGTAGTTGTTTCAGTGAGGCAACAATGCTTCATTTTGAGCGAGACTCCGAGCTGCTGTTTCGATGCGGTCCTGCTTTGAAAGCTTGATGTGATTCAACACAGAACGGCAAGCGATCATCCCTACTTTATAGTCTTTACTATCAGCTCTGTCTTCTTTCTGAGCCAGTTGTTGTGATCCTTGTGCTCTCTGCTCCCTGTGTTACTGTACAGTACTCTCTCACTGACCGTCGTTTACGTTTCTGACTGTGTTTACCCTCAAGGTACATGGAGGCCATGGAGGAGGAAGCTCTGCAAGAAGGTTGTCCAGCTTGACAGATCCAGCTGCTTTTGTAGAGGCAGTCCAAACTCCACAGACGGAAGATGAGGCTGTCCGTGACTTCTCTAACACGGTCGTCTTAATTCTACTTCGCTCCCAAAGAGAGCCTGGGTGTGTCTGTGTGGCCGGGAAAAACAGAGGGCTCCTCCACAACCACAGCCAGTTTTTACCTTTGCTAACCGGTTCGAGGACAACTCCTCAGGGTGGTGTCCTCACTGTTGGAGATTCTTCTGTAAAGCACTTAAAAGTATCGAAGCCCAAAGAGTAACACCACAGTCTCCAGTTTTCCAGGTGCTGGCATCCTGGACATCGCCAGCCGGCTTCCCGTGGCATTGTTCTGCGCCTGACGCAGGGAGGTCCTGAAGATACTGGCATCTGTATTTCTGAAGCGTGAGGCAGGGTTCCATCATCTTCAGCCCCCTTCCCACCTACAAACAAGTGAGCGAGCCATGTCCTGGCACCGAAGTGGTGGAACTAACTTCCCCTTTGTGTCCGAATGGCAGGGTCACTCGCTGTCTTGAAACGCAGACTGAAGACCCACCTCTTCCGAGAATACTTGGGTGAAGAGTAGAGTATTATGGGCTCCTAATTGGCTTGTGTTTAGCAGTGTCTAAGCTTGGAGGTATCTTTGAATTTTTAGTCTATTCAAAAACAGTCCCTAAGCTGTTCTTTTGCAGCACATGTTCAAACTCCTGTGTTTGTAGGAGTTCTTAGTCTGGAGAGAAGCAGCATCAAAGTCGTTTCTTTGTGGACTTCAGCACATCAGCAAGTGAATGATTATCTGTGACGCACATTACGGGTGGAGCATGTTCAGCATCCCCAGTAGTTAGTTCAGAGAACAGTGTGGCCAAGAAAATGGCATTATCAATTCCTTCAGACATCGCCAGTGTTTCACCAGCAAGTGTGCTCCTCACAATCCTCTCTTTGACTGCCAAGAAGGAGGTAAAACTTCATTCTTGTGGGAGAAGATGGAATCAGATGTCCTCCTTGAGTGCCGTCATCTGAAGGATTTTCAAATGAGGCATCACTGAATACTATCAGTTTAAGAGCACTGTCTCTGCCTCAGTGTTGGAAGTTTAGAACTACCTTCTTGGACTTTGCACACTATTCTGTTTGCTTCATGGACTGTTTGCACGGTTACATTTCTGAAGCTTGATGCCAAGTGACCTGCATCAAACATGACCCCTTGGCCCATCTTTGACCTGAGTTGGTCCTTCTCTTCCTCACAGAGGGAGGTCTTGTTCGAAGGCTAGTAAAGGGTCTATGTGTATGAGCTGCATGTGTTGGATGTAATTGTTCTGGTGTATTTGTGCTTCTTTGTTATGAGTCACAAAATCTATCCCACAAAAATTATTTTGTATTATCTGTATTATCCTTTATTTCACATGGATCCTTACACTGTTTACTTTTCTCTCAGTCTGAGGAGATGTAGCCTGATACAGGTTCCTCCATGTCTAATACCACTCTTAACAGTCCACTCTCTTATAGTACACTTTATCACTTATTTCATTTTTACCATCTGTGTGAGGAAGGTGCTATCTCAGTGCTCTCTGTATTCTTTCTGGACATTCTGCTTCAGTAAAAGTGGTGTCCTCTAAAGCAGGAGGCTTTAGAGGGCAGGTTAGGGTTCTGTCCAAACACCAACTGATGTGGACTGTAGCCATGGACCTTTTGCCTGGTGTTTTATGCCAGAAGGGCCCAGTCCAGTGCAGTATCCAAGTCACCACTGTTGCTTGTCTTTACTTTCACAATGATCTCTGTAAGTGTTTGGTTGTGCCATTCCAAAAGTCCAGTGCTCCATGGGCTGTATGCAGCTGTTGTCTTTACTTCTATGTTGAGATTTTCTGCCATTTCTGTCACTTCATCATTGTTGAATTCTCTATTGTCACTGAACAGTTTCTGAGGTGGATCATGCACATTAATCCTATCATGAACAGTATTTCACTATTTCAGAGGACTTCTTTGTGGTCAGAATGCTGTCTGCACTAAACTGTGAGAACTGGTCAATAATGTGAAGATACCACACGCCTAGTTCCAGTTCATGCAGATCTATTGCCCCAGTTTCATTGTACTGAGATGCCAGAGGTAGTCCCACTGCTGGCCTACTAAAATTGTGTTTTCTAGCAGCTTGAATACTAATACTGCATCGGGAAGTTCCATGTTGTATTTACGCATCTGTGAGTACCTTCACTCTTCCATGTCTGTATAATAGACTTAACCCTTTCGGCTGCGTCTGGTCCTCTAACAGAGATGAGCTTCACCCGAGCCATCTGAGGTCGGTTGTTCATGTCCGTGAACTGGATAGTTGACAGGTAAGTGATTTTACATGATTTACTCGATTATTTATTTATTTATTTATTTTTTAACCCTTTAATATTCATTTCTCTGCTTGTATTAAACGGTAATAAATCAATGTCCCTCATAGTATCTCAGACAAACCCTGCAGTATCGAGACTGTCTGTTCTCCGTATAATTTTTTTTTTGTAACTTCAGAAAATTGGCTTTAACATCCTTGTTGTATGGACTTTATCATTTTAAGCCTGGTGGCTATGCAAGTCCTTGTTGCGAATGACTGCAGTGGTCATTATAGCAGATTTCTTTAGGTAATTTGATCTCTACTGGCATTCACCTTTCCATATCAAAAAGGGTTCTCCTATTTTTCTCTGCTGTTTTTAGATGTTGTGATCAAAGTGCTGAGGTCTCACGTCTAACGGCCTTCTTACTGATCAATATCTGATTCTTCTCCATATGGAGTTCACAGCAAGGAATTTGCAATCAAGCACCTGAGTAATCCTCAGTAAACGCTAGAGTGGATCTACAACTCTCATGCACACTGGATCTATTGGACCAGCTAGGTCAGTATGTACTTGTTCAAGTACTGCTCTTGCTCGTGCATCAGGTTCTGTTTCTACTCTGAGCAGATTTCTCTTGTCTGCAGACTTCACAGTTCAGTTTATCAATCGTACCCTTGCTTTTCATGCTCTCTACTGCATAATGTGAAACATCATAATTACAGTGAACAAGGATTCCATGCTGTGTTTGAATATTGTAACACACTGCAACCATCACCCCTGTGATCATTGACCACATTCAGGTAATAAAGCCTTTTGTTCTCTTTAATGGGGAACTTGGTACCATTTTTGTGGCTGTCTTCTTTTTTATGAGCTTTGTCTTCTTGTTGTGATCCTTGTGCTCTCTGCAGGAGGTCGTCATGCTATTACGGCAGATCACGCTGTTGTTGTAGAGGCTGTCCAAACTTCACCGACGGAAGGCGAGGCTAGAGACTGCCTGTGACTCCTGGAATGCTGCCTGTGACGCCGTGGTCTTATTTTCAGCACTACTGGTGCAGAGGACACAGGGTAGTCGTCTCCACTCCTGTACCTGAGAGGGCCTGGAAGCGTCCAGCGTGGCTGGGAAAAGCAGAGGGCTCCTCCACCACCACAGCCATTTTTCGCCTATGCTAACTGGTTCAAGGACCTCTGCTCTGCTCCGGCACAGAGGACGGTGGCGTGCGTGTGTGCGTGCGTGTGTGTGTGTTCATGTTCACTGCACAGCTGGGTTACAGGGGAAAGACAAATCCAATCAGTGTAACAAAAAATGTCAAATGATGAATCTGGTTTTCTTGTCTTGTATGTCAACGCTGCAATATTGTGGGGGAGTCTTTTCAGGTGCTTCAATATTCTATATATATATATATATACGTTGTTTTTAGGAACAGACAGATGGTGGCTTTTGTTACTTTGAAACAATTGAGTCTATCAACTTCACACCAGACTCATCACAGGTTGTTTACTGCAGGATTAAAGTGTTTTAGAGATCCCAATATTCCTTTGGGTCCAGAGTTTTCAGAGACAGGATCAGAAACAGACAGAGGCGGCCGCCGACATCCCAATGAGTGATTCTGAGTCAATTCAGGCGCTCTACTGACTTCGAGACTCTGCACCAGAGGTGACTGTAAGCTAATTAATTAGGCCGCTTGCCTTACTAATTACGAGACACCATATTCTTAGACCCTCAGGTTACTTTAACCCGGATCCCTTTGATATTTTAATTTTCAAGTTTGTTTTAGACCATTGTCCTTTGAGTCGGGATCGCTGCAAAAAGTCAAAGATGTTCAGTTTGTCTGAACTGGGAACTTTTCGGGGTCCAGATTTGTTTTAAATTGGAATTGTTTTGGAATATTTTGGTTCTCAGGGTTGTTTAAACCCAAAAAAATTTCAGTGATCCAAATTGATTAAAATTCGAAGTTTCTAAGACAAGGTTTTAGGATATTTACTGTTCAAAGAACAATTACATCAATATTTAGTAGATCCCCCTTTTGCAGAAATAACAGCCTCTAAACGCTTGCTATAGCTTCCAATGAGAGTCTGAATTCTGGTTGAAGGTATTTTGGACCATTCTTCTTTACAAAACATCTCCAGTTCAGTCAGGTTTGATGATTTCTGAGCATAGACAGTCCGCTTTAAATCACACCACAGATTTTCAGTAATATTCAGGTCTGGGGACTAAGATGGCCATTCCAGAATGTTGTACTTGTTCCTCTGCATGAATGCATAAGTAGATTTTGAGCAGTGTTTAGGGTCATTGTCTTGTTGCAGGATCCAGCCCCGGCGCAACTTTAACTTTCTCACTGATTCTTGAACATTGTTCTCAAGAATCTGCTGATATTGACTGGAATCCATGTGACCCTCAACTTTAACAAGATTCCCAGTACCTGCACTGGCCACACAGCCCCACAGCATGATGGAACCTCCACCAGATTTTACTGTGGGTAGCAAGTGTTTGTCTTGGAATGCTGTTCTCTTTCCACCATGCATACAGCCCCCTTATGACCAAATAACTCAATTTTAGTTTCATCGGCCCATAGCACCTTATTCCAAAATGAAGCTGGCTTGTCCAAATGTACTTTAGCAGACCTACAGCGGCTCTGTTTGTGGCTTGTGCGCAGGAAAGGCTTCTTCTGCGTTACTCTCCCATACAACCTTGTGCAAAGTGTGCTGAATAGTTGAACGATGCACAGTGACTACATCTGCTGCAAGATGATGTAGGTCTTTGGAGCTGGTCTGTGGGTTGACTGACTGTTCTCACCATCCTTCCATTCTGCCTATCTGAGATTTTTCTTAGCCTGCCACTTCGGGCCGTAACTAGAACTGTGCCTGTGGTCTTCCATTTCCTTACTATGTTCCTCACAGTGGAAACTGACAGCTGAAATCTGAGAGCTTTTTGTATTCTTCCCTTAAACCATGATGTCTTTTTCAGGTCATTTGTGAGTTGTGTTGAGGCTCCCATGTTGCCGCTCTTCAGAGAAGATGCAAAGAGCAGAAAAACCTTAACCTCCTTCTCATAATTGGATTCCCCTGTATATGTAGGTCAAGGGTCAATGAGCTTACAAAACAAATTGTGTTCCAATAATTAGTACAATGTGCCTAATTTTGTTTAAATAATTGTTGCACACTTTCTGTAAATACTATAAACTTCAAGTAAATCCCTTCATATGCTCCAGCTTAAGGGTACTAACTAGAGCTAGGGAATTTAATCATATTAGTCCAGTTCTTTCATCCTTACACTGGTTACCTGTTAAAATTCATATAGATTATAAAAGACTACTTCTAACAATAATCTCTCAATGGTTTGACCCCACATTATCTGAAGGAACTTCTTACACCTTACAGCCCTCCACGTACACTACGCTCGCAAGATGCTGGCCTATTATCAGTCTCACGTATTAGAAAAAACAATGCAGGTGGAAGAGCGTTCTTTTATAAAGCCCCCGACTTTGGAACAACCTCCCTGTTAATATACGGGAATCAGACACACTCTCAGTCTTTAAATCTGGATTAAAAACGTTTCTCTTTACACCACCTTTCAGATAACTCACCAGTTCTGTGTTCTGTCCTGTTTTAATTACATAACACCACAGTTCTGTCCTGCTCTGATTACAGGCTTTTTATTACTACTATTGTGGTGGTCTCTTTAACTATTTCTGCTACAGGTCTCTCACTAAACGTAAACCTTGTTCTAATCTTCATCTTTTTGTCTCTCTCCCCTCATGTCCTGAGCTGCCTGCCTGAAGTTGCCCTTTTTTGGTTCAGTTCCTGCGTCTTGGTATCAGGCCTGTCCCGCTACTCAGTACAACACAACCACCCTAACCCCTCTCTCTCGCTCCCTCTCTCTCTCTTTTTTACATGTACTGAGATGCCCTGCCGTCTATTCTGGAGGTGTTCATTCATCCATGTTCTGGAATCAGGCCTGTCGCTCTACTCAGCATGGACTTCAACATTAACACTGAGCATATGTCCAGCACCTACTCACACACATCACCTACTTCATCACCTGTTCCTACATTAGCTATAGCTCTTCATTATCTCTTTGTCCATCACCTACTCACACTCCTTCATAACCTGTTCCTACATTAGCTATAGCTCTTTATTATCTCTCTGCCTAGTTCTTAGTGTTTTGTTTGTGCTGTGCGGATCGACCTAAGGCAGATGGGTGCCTCAGACTGAGTCTTGGTTTCTCTTAAGGTTTCTTCCTCTTAGTATGAGGGAGTTTTCCTTGCCACTGTCGCTACCACCTCCGTTGTGGTACTAGCTCATAAGAGACGTTGACAAGGTTCTCTGTAAAGCGATTTGTGACATTTGTTGTGAAAGGCTCTATATAAATAAACTTTGAATTGAATTGGCAGTGTGACTCGTTCTGTACCTTTAACCTCTACTATTGTCCACCCAATGCAGCAAGGTCCTGAAGAAACACTGCTGCACGCTTCTGGACATAGTCTTCAGCCCCCTGCCCACCTACCGATGAGTGAGCGAACAGTTTACCCAGCTCTTTGAGCTCCACTGCTGACTGTGGGACAGATTTGTCACATAGTTTACAGGTAAGTGATTTACATGATTTACTTGATTCCACCCATTTATTCTGTCACTTTTCTGCTTGTATTAAAAAGTAATATCAGTCTCACTCATAGTATTTCAGACAGATCCTGCAGTATTGAGACCGTCATGGTTTGTAATTGTAACGTCTGACAATCTGCTTTAAAAATCTAATTAGAATTTATCAATTCTTCCTTCTTTCAGAGTACAAGCAGGAGTTGGGCAAAAAAGTATTTAGTCAGCCACTGATTGTGCAAGTTCTCCTACTAGGTCTGTAATTTTCATCATAGGTACACGTCAACTATGAGCGACAAAATGAGAAAAAAATCCAGGAAATCACATTGTAGGATTTTTAAAGAATTTATTTGTAAATTATGATGCAAAATAAGTATTTGGTCACCCCAAACAAGCAAGATTTTTGGCTCTCACAGACCTGTAGCTTTTAAGAAGCTCTTCTGTCCTCCACTCGTTGCCTGTATTAATGGGACCTGTTTCACCTCGTTATCAGTATAAAAGACACCTGTCCACAGACTCCAAACCTCCAACCTGCTTTAGCCAGTACATGTCCAGGCCCGTCTGAAGTGAACCACCTTAGTTCACTCTCTGTGAAACTAAATTAAGGGCGTAGGTCTGTTACATTGGTGGGGGTCATAAAATCAGTTCACACAGAGACCCCTGGAGTCTTTTTGCATTTATGCTAAATTTAAAACTCTAACACTAAAAATACAGGTAATTTCATAAAAGTTCTAAAAGCACATACAAGTGTCCAAAGAAACACGAAGGTTAAGAGAGTAAATGTAAATGACTATTTGAAATAGATTTCAAACTGTGTGCTAACCAGCCAATTAATCATCAGAGTCCATATTGTCTATTTAAGTCAAGACCGGTTGCCAAGTAGAGTTAAATTTACCACGGCACCCAATTGTAGGTAGGAGGGTTTCTGTTTCCCTTCAAGTAATCTAAGCAGTCTTAGCCAGCACCTTTTGAACAAGATTTCCTCAGATAAAGCCCTTGAGGAGTCACCCTGAATATTGCTGTTGTGGCGTGAACGTTGTTGTTAATCATCGGGCTGTATATAGATAATTTATTTAGTGAAAAGGCTCTTCAGACTGCAGTCAGATTATCAGGGACTGTTTCACAGTCTGGTTTAGTGAACAGCTAGACAAAGATTCTGGTATGGGTAGTTTTGAACAGAGCAACACGTAACATGCAGGAACAGCCCTGATGTTCGAAGCCCAATAATAATAGAGACAATCTGGTAACGATAAGCAGCTGTAGGGGCAGTGGTGGCTGTAGGGGGGCAGTGGTGGCTCAGCGGTTAGAGCTCCAGGCTATTGATGACAGCGTTGTGGGTTTGATACCCGGGCTCTGCAAACTCCCACTCTTGAGTAAGACCCTTCACCTTCTTTTGTGGGCACCGCAGCAATGGCTGCCCACTGCTCCAACCACGTGTGCTCACTGTCCACTGTGTGTGTTTCACTGTGTGTGTTCTCTGCACAGCTGGGTTACGGAGGAAACAAAATCCCATCAGTGTAACAAAAAATGTCAAATGGTGATTCTGGTTTTCTTGTCTTGTATGTCGACGCTGCAATATTGTGGGGGAATCGTCAGGCGTTTCAATATTCTATGTATACGTTTTTTTCAGAAACAGACAGATGGTGGCTTTTGTTACTTTGAAACAATGGAGTCTACCAACTTTACACCAGCCTCATCACAGGGGGCTCAGAACTCATCAGCGTGATCAGCATAGGACATCAAAGGGGATGAAAACCAGCGCATTGCGTTTACTGCAGGGTTAAAGTGTTTCTCTACATTCCTAAGACTGACTGATCAAGTTGATTCTTTAAGTGCGGAGAAGTAAATTAGACTACCACAGTTTGAGGTTCCACCAAGATCCCAATATTCCTCTGGGTCCAGAGTTTTCAGAGACAGGATCAGAAACGGACAGAGGCGGCCGCCCACATCCCAATGAGTGATTCTGAGTCAATTCAGGCGCTCTACTGACTTCGAGACTCTGTACCCGAGGTGACTAAGTAAATTAATTAGACCACTTGCCTTATGAATTTAGAATAAACAGGAGGAGACGTGCCACTGTATTCTTAGACCTTCAGGTTACTTTATCCCAGATCCCTTTGATATTTTAATTTTCAAATTAGTTTTAGGTCATTGAGTTTTTGCAGTGACCTGGACTCAAAGGACGAAGATGTCCAAAGCATTGCCTTAAGATCATTTCAGTCTCACAGTTGTCTTGGAAACTTTGAATTGCGATACATTTCGATCCTTGAAAAATTCTCTGGTTTAAACAACCCTGAGAATCTAGATATTCAGACAATGTTTTAGGATAATTTTGTAAAGGGATCCAAATTTATTTTTTAGAAAATTCAAAGATTCTGAAGCAAGGTTTTGGAAATGAGGAGATGATGATGATGATGATAATAATAATAATTTTGATAATATTTCCATGGTTCTAAAACAACAGAGCAGAGTTTAATACCCAAAGAGTTCGGCCTACACATGAAATTAATACAGGAGACGTTGTTACAAACTCAGTTAATGTACTGCCGGACTGAGGCAGGAGACTCTGGAGCAGGCGAGATTGAAGGTAGGGGAGAATGTGCTTGTTTTAATTGTGGGAAATCAGTATAACCAGTGTAAATATATTGAGGATAAAAAAAATTGATTCTGTTACACGGTCAAAATCTGAGCTGCCAAGTGAGAATGACGAGACTGAGATTAATGACTTTTGTTGACGAATTTCCAAAACATTTCTGGTCTCAGAATGAATGATATTGGGTCAATAAAGGGAGCATCTCTGGTTAAAGTGGTGCAAGCAAAACAGCTGATAGGCCTTACTATGCTCAATGACCCATGTCTAACTGTGGCAATGTTGAATGGCTAAAAGCATTGACATATAAACGCAGTAATCCTTTTCTACACTTTTTCAATATATTTTTTATTTCGATGCGATTCTGCTTTTAAAACTGATTCGACACGAACAGTTGAGTCCCTACTTTACAGTCTTTAATATTAGCTGTGTCGTCTTCATCGGAGTCGGTTGATGTGATCCTTGTGCTCTCTGCTCCCTGTTACTGTACAGTACTGTCTCACTGACCGTCGTTTGTGTTTCTGTCTGTGTTTATACTCGAGAAACTTGGCGACTGCTGAGGAGCGACATCTCCTGGTGCTCTGCAAGGAGGTCATCAAGCTTGACTGCTGCTGCTGTTGGAGGCTGTACAAACTCCACCGACAGAAGTCGAGGCTGCCCGTGACTCCAACGCTGGCCATCTTAAATCCAGCACTACCGACACCTGCGGACACAGAGGGTTGTTGTCTCCACTCCCGCACTGGAAAGGACCTAGGGCCATTGGCATGGCCTGGAAAAGCCGAGGGCTCCTCAATCACCAAGGTTTTTACCTCAACCAACTGGCGCGAGGTTTAGTTCTTCGAGTTCACCTGCTCCCTCACCGAGGACAACTCCTCAGGGCTGTATTTTCGTTGTTGGAGGTTTTACTGTAAAACCCTTAAAAGTAACGGGACCAAAGAGTAACGACTTTTTTTCAGGAGTCCTGGACATCACCAGGTGGCTTCAGTACCATCATTCTCCACTTTTCTCTGCCCGATGCAGTGAGGCCTGGAAGGATCTCTGCCACACACTTTCTGGACACCACTCTGAAAAAGACAGGACCCCAGGGTAGGCAGCTGGATAGTGGGCAGGTAATAATCTACATGATCTACTGGATTTTATAATCATTTATTCTGTCATTTCTCTGCTTGATTTAAAAAGTAATATATCAATGTCCCTCATAGTATCTCAGACAAGCCCTGCAGTATGGAGACTGTCTGTTCTCCGCATGGTTTGTAATTGTATCGTCAGAAAACTACTTTAGGGGGAGTCACATGACCCCATTCATTGGCTCGGTTGCAGCTGGCTAGAGCTCTTGTTTAGGCAAACAAACTCTTATATAGCATGAGCACTCTCCACTCTTTCATAATCATAATTTACTGATGGGGAATGCTCTGTTTCATTGCCCCCCCCCCCCCCCCCCCCCCAATAGGAGAGCAAAGGAGCTCGACCTCCAGGTGATATCTGCAATGAAAATGGGTTAAGATCTTTCCAGGCTATTAAAGAGCAATGTAATGTGCCCAGCACCTCTTTCTTTAGGTATCTGCACCTTAAATCCGTCCTCTGTTCTCTGAGACTCACTGAACTCCAAATTACAGCCACGCCTAATGCTTAATGGGCTTTACTCCAGTCTTGCTTGGCTTCCAGTATTTACAATTTTTTTTTTATGTTTTGAGAACCATGCATGAGAAATGATCATTTTATCTTTGAGGAATCCTGATCACCCAATTATCCGCTGGAAATTTCTACTTAGATTCTATCTGACACCATTAAGATGGTTTCTTATGCAGCTTTTCCAATCTCTAGCTTTTGTGCTTCTGCGTACATTATGGATTAGTGTTTTTTTTTTTTTTTTTTTTTTTTTCCCTTTGGTGGGGTATTTTTGGGAATCAGATTTCTACCAGATTTCTCAGACTTACTTTGTGCTCTAACTGCTGCAAAAAAGCTGCTGGTCTGTGAATATACATTTAGAATAAAGTATTTATTTATTTAACTGTCACACAAAAACCAAACATTTGTTTACAAGAAAAGAACCTGGTTTAAAAATCTTATTGGGAGGTGTGGCACGTGAGCGGATCGGACATGGTTGCTTAAACTTTTACTCTGTTTTTACATCTGTCTTTATTCACACTCCACCTGGTTTAGTCTCTTTAATGAAGTCCCACTTTTGAAATACCTATGGCTGATACATTTGGTGATACTGCTGATACTCCCTACATACTGAGCGTTATTTTATTTTTTCAAATCAGACACTTGTCCTGTCAGAAAAGTGGCATTTGAGTGACTTAGAAGGTCGTCGTCTCCTCTCCCGCACCGGAGAGGGCACGGAAGTGTCAGCGTGGCTGGGAAAAGCAGAGGAGTCCACCACCACGGTGTTTTTTTTTTTTTTTTTTTTTTTTTTTTTTTTTTTTTTTTTTTTTATCTCCGCTAAGCGGTTTAAGGTCCTCCGCTCCTCACCTGCTCCGGCACAGAGGACAGCTCCTCAGGGTAGTGTTCTCACTGTTGGAGATTCTTCTGTAAAACCCTTAAACCCTAAAGAGTAACACCATGGTCTCCTGGTTTTCCAGGTGGCTTTGGTACCATCATTCTCCACTATTCTCTGCGTAGCCTTGAAGAAGCACTGCCATACGCTTCTGGACGCTGTTTGGAGAAGGATCATCGGGATCGTCTTCGGCCCCCTGCCTGCTTACCGAAGAGTGAGCGAGTCGTTTCCCCACCTCTTCTCGCTCCATTGCTGGCTGCGGGACAGGTCTGTCTGTGCTGACTTTGTAGACAATTGGGAGAGCTTGCAGCTGTGTCTGGTCTTCTAACACAGAGATGAGCTTCACCTGAGCCACTTGGGGTCCATCTTTTTCTCCGGATACATCAAGAATGTGCCAGGCCAAGACTGACTGGCTCTTCCCAGTCACACTGTCAGGTTAGTCAACTGCGTAGTTGGCAGGTAAGTGATTTACATGATTCTGTCACTTTTCTGCTTTTTGTACATCTGTGTCACTCATAGTATTTCAGACAAATCCTGCAGTATTGATACTGTGGTTTGTAATCTGCTCTAAAATATCTTTTTATATCAAAAAAGATTTTATATCAGTTCCATCTGTGGGCACAAACTTTTTTTTTTTCTCTCCAAGATGAAAAGGCCTCATGAATGGTAGAGGGAGTGAAGGTTGTTCATCATCAAGCTGTGTATAGATAATTCATTTCGTGAAAAGACTCAAACTCAAACTGCAGCCAGATTTTCAGGGACTGTTTCACAGTCTGGTTTAGTGAACAGCTAGACAAAGATTCTGGTATGGGTAGTTTTGAACAGAGCAACATGTAACATGCAGGAACAGCCCTGATGTTCGAAGCCCAATAATGGCGACAATCTGGTAACTATAAGCAGCTGTAGGGGGCAGTGGGGGGGGGGGGGGTGTTTCACTGCCCAGCTGGGTTACAGGGGGGAGCCAAATTGATCAAGTTGATTCTTTAAGCGTGGAGAAGCAAATCCGACTACTACAGTTTGAGGTTCCATTGAGATCCCAATATTCCTCTGGGTCCAGAGTTTTCAGAAACAGACAGAGGCGGCCGCCGATATCCCGATGAGTGATTCTGCATTGGTTCAGGCGCTCTACTGACTCTGAGACTCTGTACCCGAGGTGACTAAGTAAATTAATTGGACCGCTTGCCTTAGGAATTTAGAATAAACTGGAGGAGACGGGACGCCATATTCTTAGACCTTCAGGTTACTTTGACCGTATCCCTTTTGATATTTTAAATTTCAAGTTTGTTTTAGATCATTGAGTTTTTGCAGCAATCTGGACTCAAAGGATGAAGATGTCCAAAGCAAAGCCTTAAGATCATTTGGGAATCACAGTTGTCTGAACTGGGAATTTCTTGGTGTCCAGATTTATTTTAAATTGGAAGATTCTAAGATATTGTCTTGGAATATTTAGATTCTCACGGTTGTTTAAACCAGAGAATCTTTCAAATTTATTTAGCTAATTTAATTTTAGGATATTTAATTCTCAATGCTGTTCAACCTAGAGAATTTTGTAAAGGGATCCAAATGTATTTTTTAGAAAATTCGAAGAAGTAGAAGCAAGATTTTGGAAATCAATGTTATTTTGCAGGGTTTTTCAAATTGGAGATTTCGAAGGTTCTAAGACAAGGGAGCCGAGTTCAGACTACACATGTAATTAATACATAAGGCGACATTGTTACAAGCACAGTTAATGTACTGCCGGACTGAGGCAGGGGACTCTGGAGCAGGCGAGATTGAAGGTAGGAGAGAATGTGCTTGTTTTAATTGTTGGAGATCAGACTGGTTTGTAGAGCATGCAGATCAGGAAAGTGGCAACACAGCAGAAGCCGTACGGGGGGGGGATCAACAAAATAGATCTAGAAGGTCAGAGCAGCAATAACCTGAGTTCAGTTACAGAACCAGACTATGCTGAATAGGATATGGTGGGAGAAAATGTAGACCGTCTGTAAAGAGGATTTTGAAATGCAGTGAGGATCCCAGTCTAAATGTAAGGATTTGCTGGGAAATGAATTCCTGTTTGGTTGTCCCTGAAACATCCACTGTTAGAATTGTGTCCGTACTGACTCCTCCATAAGTACTGAAACTGCTGCACCAGAGTTACCACTCACAGAACATTTTGTGCAGTCCTGTGAAGGTGAAATTGGGTAATAGAACAGTAAAACACTGGTTTACAGTCTCCACACATTGCCCTGTGAATTTACTAGGACGTGACTTATTGGGAGCTTTCAGTCTAAACCTACAATGTCCAGATTCAGGTTTTTCTGCTGCTGGTCCTAGTGTAGGGATATTTCCACTTAAAATAGGCCCAGTAGAATATTCTTGGGATCTGACCGAGCAGAGAACCTGATGGGTCACATGGAGCTCTGTCAAAGGTTGAATGGGAAAATCCTCCATTTTTACATTTATTTGTCTCCAGATTATGTTGACTATGTATGAAAATATCGTGGATACAAAAGATACCAGCTGATACAATATCAGTATCTTATGTGTACTATGGCGATCAGCAGCCGCCCATGTAGATGAAGGACAGAGACAGTTGTTTAGAGATGCAGGTGAATTGCATAGGGGGAAGGATATAGTCTTGATGCTAAATATTGGAAAAGCAATAGTATTTTTGGACCCAGTATAAATACATTGAGCATACAAATAATTGATGATACTTCTGTTACATGGTCAAGATCTGAGCTGCCAAGTGTGAATGACTAGACTGAGACTAATGAGTTGCCAGTTTTGGTTGCTGAAATTCTAAAACATTTCTGGTCTCAGAATGAATGATATTGGGTCAATAAAGGGTGCATCTCTAGTTAAAAAGTCCCTTTTGGAAAAGGAGGCCATTGTTGTTGCAGTGCTGACGATGTGTATGATGTGGATAGTTTAGACATGACACCTGACATATCTTAATCACTAAATGATGTAATTGTTTTGCAGCAGTCTGATGATCAAATATTAATATTGTCTGGTTCTCACAAGTAGTCACTAAAGGAAAAAGCTTTTTGTCTTTAAAAAAAAAAAGAAAGAATCAGGAGTGTGTCTTATGTACAGGAGAGAAGAGAGAATATAAGCCCATATGGATCTGCATCTGTCTGTCTTAACAAAAATGATGTTTGTATTGATTTAATATTAGTTTCACTGGATTTAGAATGAAAGTTCAGTGATCTACCTGTGATCATGTTGAATGGGTAAAAGCAATTCTATCCTACACATTTTTTATATATATTTTTTTCTTTTGTTTCGATTTTTTTTTTTTTGGTTCTGCTTTTAAATCTCGATGTCATTCGATGCGATCAGTTGAGCGATCATCCCTACTTTATAGTCTTCAATATTAGCTTTGTCTTCTTTATCTGAGCCAGTTGTTGTGATCCTTGTGCTCTCTGGTCCCTGTGTTACTGTACAGTACTCTGTTTCACTGTCATTTGTGTTTCTGTCTGAGCGAGATCTCCAGGCGCTCTGCAAGGAGGTCATCAGGTTTGACAGCTGCTGGCAGTCCAAACTCCACCGACGGAAGACAAGGCTGTAGGCTGCCCAGGACTCCTCCAACGCTGGGCATCTTAAATTCAGGACTACCGGCGTGGCGGACATAGAGGGTTGTTGTCTCCAGTCCCGCACCGGAGAGGGTCTGGGGCCGTCTGCATGGTCGGGAAAAACCGAGGGCTTGTTGTTTGTTTGTTTGTTTTTTTGGCTAGGAGTTGCTAGATCGATTTGGTACCATTATTCTCCCCTTTTCTCTGACCGATCCAGCGAGGCACTGAAGGAGCACTGCCACACACTTCTGTGCACATATATATATACTTTTTTATTTTATTTTTTTTTTATTTTTTTTTTTTAATTAAATAAAATTATTTATTTGCTCTAAAATGGAATTTGTTATAATTTGATGTTTGTTGGGGCTGGTATTAGTTTTTCTCTAGATTAATTCTATATCCATGTTCAGCTTCTGAGTCACTTGTGTGTCCATAAGCTTTGTCCACACTGAAACCAGAGGCTGGTGGCATCAGCGTGGCCTGAAAATACTGAGGGCTCTTCCACCACCACAGCCGGTTTGAGGTCCTCCGCTACTTTGCCTTCACCTGCTTCATCCCTCAAGGACAACCCCTCAGGGCAGTGTTCGCATTGATGGAGATTATACTGAAAACCACTTAAAAGTAATTAAGCCCAAAGAGTAACACCACTGTCTCCTGTTTTCCAGATGCCCGTGTCCTTGACTTGCCAGGCGGCTTCCCTTGGCACTGCGGCAGCGTGATGCCTTGGGCACAATGCTTCTCTACTATTCTCCTCCTCCAGTTAGTGAAATGAATAGTTGGCAGGTAAGTAATTTTACATATTTTTTTCTAATTTATTAAACATTTATTCGGTCATTGCTTGTATAAATTTTTTTATTTCAGTGTCACTCATAGTATCTCAGACAAACCCTGCAGCATCGAGACTTTGTCCTTAACAACCTTATTAGAATTGCAATCATGCAACATGTTCAGGTTCCTCCAGACTGTTTGAGAGCAGACAAGCTTTTAACTGTTTTACCCTTAGTTTTCAGGAAGTTCACAGGCTGCATCTGAGTAATCCTCAGTAAATGTTTGAGTGGATCTCCAACCCTGGATCTATCAAAAGCTCCTTAAATTGGTGACCTCATTTAATATTCATGAAGCTTCAGCCGCATTGGTCAGTATATAATGTGGAGTTTCAGCCAATCAGGAGTCTCATCTATAAAGCAGCAGCGTGGTCTTGCAGCAGTGCACAGGGCAAACGAGCCGGTGTGACCGTTGTACTCTTTAATGGGGAACTTGGTACTTTTGTGGATATGTCTTCTTTTTTTATTAGCTTTGTTGTGATCCTTGTGCTCTCTGCTCCCTGTATTACTGTACAGTACTCTCTCACTGACCGTTGTCTGTGTTTTTACTCAGAGGTGACCATGGAGGAACAAGCTCTTAGGAGGTTGTCAAGCTATTACGGCAGATCCAGCTGTTGTTGTAGAGGCTGTCCAAACTCCACCGACGGAAGACGAGGCTAGAGGCTGTCTGCGGACACAGGGTAGTCGTCTCCACTCCTGTACTTGAGAGAACCTGGAAGTGTCCAGTGTGGCTGTGAAAAGCAGAGGGCTTTTCCATCACCACAGCCATTTTTCGCCTCTGCTAACTGGTTCAAGGACGTCAGCTCTTCACCTGCTCCGGCACAGAGGGCGGCGACTCAGGGTGGTGTTCTCACTGTTGGAGATTCTTCTGTAAAACACTTTAAAATTGACTCTAAACAGTAATGCCACAGTCTCCTGTTTTCCAGGTGCCCCCGTCCTGGACGTCGCCAGGTGACTTTGGCACCATCGTTCTCCGCTATTCTTCTCCTGATGCATCGTGGCGTCCGGTCCTCTAACGCAAAGATGAGCTTCACCTGAGCCGCCCGGGGTCCATCGTTCTTTCCAGGAACATCAAGGAGGTGCCAGGCCAGGCCTGACTTCCCTGTCACACTGTCAGGTTAGTGAACTGCATTGTTTGCAAGTAAGTGATTTACATGATTTACTTGATTCCACCCATTTATTCTGTCACTTTTTTGCTTGTATTAAAAAGTAATACATCAGTGTCACTCATAGTATTTTAGTCAAATCCTGCAGTATTGAGACTGTTATGGTTTCTAATTGTAACGTATTAGTAAAATTTATATAAATTCTATCTTTCCGAGTACAAGCAGTTTCACATTGAGTTTGGGTTGTTAAATATACAGTGGGGCAAACAAGTATTTAGTCAGCCACTGATTGCAAGTTCTCCTACTTAGAAAGATTAGAGAGGTCTGTAATTTTCATCATGGGTACACTTCAACTTAATGAGAGACAAAATGAGGAAATCCAGGAAATCACATTGTAGAGAATTTTTTTTGTGGGTTAGATACCTGGGCTCGGCAAACTGCCACTGAGCAAGGCCTTTACCATCTATTGTTGGGGCCCACAGCAATGGCTGCCCACTGCTCCAGGTTTCTCCAGGACAAATTCCGTATGTGTAACAAAAAATGTCAAATGGTGAATCTGGTTTTCTTGTCTTGTACGTCGACGCTGCAATATTGTGGGGGAATTTTTTCAGGCGTTTTAATATTCTATGTATACGTTGTTTTCAGAAACAGACAGATGGTGGCTTTTGTCACTTTAAAACAATGGATCACACCAGCCTCATCACAGGTTGTTTACTGCAGGATTAAAGTGTTTCTCTACATTCCTACGACTGACTGCTCGAGTTGATTCTTTAAGTGCAGAGAAGTAAATTAGACTACCACAGTTTTGGAGGTTCCACAGAGATCCCAATATTCCTCTGGGTCCAGAGTTTTCAGAGACAGGATCAGAAACAGACAGAGGCGGCCGCCAACATCCCAATGAGTGATTCTGAGTCAATTCAGGCGCTCTACTGACTTCGAGACTCTGTACCCGAGGTGACTGTAAGCTAATTAATTAGGCTGCTTGCCTTACTAATTACGAGACACCATATTCTTAGACCTTCAGGTAACCCGGATCCCTTTGATATTTTCAAATTTGTTTTAGACCATTGTCCTTTGAGTCCAGATCACTGCAAAAAGTCAAAGATGTCCAAAGCATTGCCCTAAGATGATTTCAGTCTCACAGTTTGTGTGAACTGGGAACTTTTCGGGGTCCAGATTTGTTTTAAATTGGAATATTCTGAGGGATTGTTTTGGAATATTTTCGTTCTCAGGGTTGTTTAAACCCGAGAATTTTTCAGTGATCCGAATTGATTAAAATTCGAAGTTTCTAAGACAAGATTTTAGGATATTTACTGTTCAAAGAACAATTACATCAATATTTAGTAGATCCCCCTTTTGCAGAAATAACAGTCTCTAAACGCTTGCTATAGCTTCCAATGAGAGTCTGAAGGTATTTTGGACCATTCTTCTTTGCAAAACATCTCCAGTTCAGTCAGGTTTGATCATTTCTGAGCATGGACAGTCCGCTTTTAATCACACCACAGATTTTTTTTAGTAATATTCAGGTCTGGGGACTGAGATGGCCATTCTAGAACGTTGTACTTGTTCCTCTGCATGAATGCCTTAGTAGATTTTGAGCAGTGTTTAGGGTCATTGTCTTGTTGCAGTATCCAGCCCCGGCGCAACTTCAACTTTCTCGCTGATTCTTGAACATTGTTCTCAAGAATCTGCTGATATTGACTGGAATCCATGTGACCCTCAACTTTAACAAGATTCCCAGTACCTGCACTGGCCACACAGCCCCACAGCATGATGGAACCTCCATCAGATTTTACTGTGGGTAGCAAGTGTTTGTTTTAGAATGCTGTTCTCTTTCCACCATGCATACAGCCCCTTATGTCCAAATAACTCAATTTTAGTTTCATTGGCCCACAGCACCTTATTCCAAAATGAAGCTGGCTTGTCCAAATGTACTTTAGCAGACCTACAGCGGCTCTGTTTGTGGCTTGTGCGCAGAAAAGGCTTCTTTACTCTCCCATACAGCCTCTCCTTGTGCAAAGTGTGCTGAATAGTTAAACGATGCACAGTCACTCCATCTGCTACAACATGATGTAGGTCTTTGGAGCTGGTCTGTGGGTTTACTGACTGTTCTCACCATCCTTTAATTCTGCCTATCTGAGATTTTTCTTGGCCTGCCACTTCGGGCCGTAACTAGAACTGTGCCTGTGGTCTTCCATTTCCTCACCATGTTTCTCACAGTGGAAACTGACAGCTGAAATCTGAGAGCTTTTTGTATTCTTCCCTTAAACCATGATGTTGAACAATCTTTTTCATGTCATTTGTGAAATGTGTTGAGGCTCCCATCTTGCCACTGAAATTGCCACTGGATTTAAAAACTTTTCTCTTTCCACCAGCTTTCAGATAACTCACCAGTTCTGTGTTCTGTCCTGTTTTAATTACATAACACCACAGTTCTGTCCTGCTCTGATTACAGACTTTTTATTACTACTATTGTGGTCGTCTCTCTATTTCTGCTACAGGTCTCTCACTAAACGTAAACCTTGTTCTAATTTTCATCTTTTTGTCTCTCTCCCCTCATGTCCTGAGCTTCCTGCCTGGAGTTGCCCTTTTTTGGTTCAGTTCCTGCGTCTTGGTATCAGGCCTGTTCCACTACTCAGCACAACACAACCACCCTAACCCCTCTCGCTCCCTCTCTCTCTTTTTTTTTTACAGGTACTGAGATGCCCTGCCGTCCAGTCTGGAGGTGTTCATTCATCCATGTTCTGAAATCAGGCCTGTCGCTCTACTCAGCATGGACTTCAACATTAACACTGAGCATATGTCCAGCACCTACTCACACATACTTCATAACCTGTTCCTACATTATTTATAGCTCTATTATCTCTCTGTCTAGTTCTTAGTGTAATGTTTGTTTGTGTTGTGCGGGTCGACCTAAGGCAGATGGGTTCCTCAGACTGAGTCTTGGTTTCTCTCAAGGTTTCTTCCTCTTAGTATGAGGGAGCTTTCCTTGCCACTGTCGCTACCACCTCCGTTGTGGTGCTTGCTCATAAGAGACGTTGACAAGGATCTCTGTAAAGCGATTTGTGACATTTGTTGTGAAAGGCTCTATATAAATAAACTTTGAATTGAATTGGCAGTGTGACTTCTTCTGTATTTTTAACCTCTACTATTGTCCACCCAATGCAGCAAGGTCCTGAAGAAACACTGCTGCATGCTTCTGGACATAGTTCTCAGCCCCCTGCCCACCTACCGATGAGTGAGCGAACAGTTTACCCAGCTCTTTGAGCTCCACTGCTCCACTACTGGCTGCAGGACAGATTTGTTGCATAGTTTACAGGTAAGTGATTTACATGATTTACTTGATTCCACCCATTTTTTCTGTCACTTTTCTGCTTGTATTAAAAAGTAATATCAGTCTCACTCATAGTATTTCAGACACATCCTGCAGTATTGAGACTGTCATGGTTTGTAATTGTAACGTCTGACAATCTGCAGCAATCTGGACTCAAAGGATGAAGATGTCCAAAGCATTGCCTTAAGATCATTTCAGTCTCACAGTTGTCTTGGAAACTTTGAATTGCGATACATTTCGATCCCTGAAAAATTCTCTGGTTTAAACAACCCTGAGAATCTAAATATTCAGATGATATGATGAAGATGATGATAATAATAATATTTTTGATATTTCCATGGTTCTAAAACAGCAGAGCAGAGTTTAATACCCAAAGAGTTCGGACTACACATGAAATTAATACAGGAGACATTGTTACAAGCTCAGTTAATGTACTGCTGGACTGAGGCAGGGATTGAAGGTAGGAGAGAATGTGCTTGTTTTAATTGTGGGAAATCAGTATAACCAGTATAAATATATTGAGGATACAAATAATTGATGATACTTCTGTTACACGGTCAAGATCTGAGCTGCCAAGTGAGAATGACGAGACTGAGACTAATGACTTTTGATGGCGAATTTCCAAAACATTTCTGGTCTCAGAATTAATGATATTGGGTCAATAAAGGGAGCATCTCTGGTTAAAGTGGTGCAAGCAAAACAGCTGATGGGCCTTACTATGCTCAATGTCCCATGTCTACCTGTGGCCGTGTTGAATGGCTAAAAGCATTGACATATAAACGCAGTAATCCTATCCTACACTTTTTCTATATTTTTTTTTTATTTCGATGTGATTCTGCTTTTAAAACTGATTCCACACGAACAGTTGAGTCCCTACTTTATAGTCTTTAATATTAGCTTTGTCGTCTTTATCTGAGTCAGTTGATCTGATCCTTGTGCTCTCTGCTCCTGTGTTACTGTACAGTACTGTCTCACTGACCATCGTTTTTGTTTCGGTCTGTCTTTATACTCGAGAAACTTGAAGACCGCGGAGGAGCGAGATCTATGGGTGCTCTTCAAGGAGGTAGTCAAGCTTGACTGCTGCCGTTGTAGAGGCAGTCCGAACTCCACTGACGGAAGCCGAGGCTGGAGGCTGCCTGTGACTCCTCCAACGCGATCGTCTTAATTCCAGCACTACCTGCGCGACGGACACAGAGGGTCATAGTCTCCTCTCCCACACCTGAGAGGGCCTGGAAGTGTCAGCGTGGCTGAGAAACGCAGAGGGCTCCTCCACCACCACAGCCATTTTCACATCTGCTAACTGGTTTGAGGACCTCAGCTCTTCACCTGCTCCGGCACCGAGGACGACTCCTCAGGGCGGTGTTCTCACTGTTGGAGATTCTTCTGTAAAACACTGAAAAGTATCAACCCTAAAGAGTAATGCCACAGTCTCCTGTTTTCCAAGTGCTCGTGTCCTGGACGTCGCCATGTGGCTTTGGCACCATCATTCTCCACTATTCTCTGCATGATGCAGCGTGGCCCTGAAGAAGCACTGCCGTACGCTTCTGGACACTGTTTGGGTAAAAAGCAGACACCAGCATTGTCTTCGCCCCTGCCCACTTACTGACGAGTGAGGGAGCCGTTTCCCCAGCTCTTATCGCTCCACTGCTGGCTGCGGGACAAGTCCATCTGCGCTGACTATGTAGAAAACTGGGAGAGCTTGCGGCTGCGTCTGGTCCTCTACCACAGAGATGAGCTCCACCTGACTCCATATTGTCAAGACATGTTGCTGAGTAGTATTAAATTCACCACTGCACCCAATTTTAGGTAGGAGGGTTTTTCTCTTTCCCTTTAAGTAATCTAAGCAGTCTTAGCCAGCATCTTTTGAACAGGATTTCCCCAGATAAAGCTCTTGAGGGGTCACCCCCTCAAGGCTGGATTGGCTTTTAGAAGACTCCTGAAAAGAAGTTGAAAACATAATTCCAAAAGTCAGTCATTTTTATACAAAATGCAGTTCTGAAGCTTTCGACCAGCGTTACGTTTACTGCAGGATTAAATTGTTTCTCTACATTCCTAAGACTGAATGATTCTTTAAGCACGGAGAAGCAAATCCGACTACCATAGTTCTGCAGGTTCCACAGAGATCCCAATATTCCTCTGGTCCAGAGTTTTCAGAGACAGGATCAGAAACCGACAGAGGCGGCCGCCGACATCCCAATGAGTGATTCTGAGTCAATTCAGGCGCTCTACTGACTCCGACACTCTGTACCCGAGGTGACTGTAAATGAATTAAACCACTTGCCTTATGAATTTAGAATAAACAGGAGGAGACCGGACGTCATACTCCTAGACCTTCGGGTTGCTTTTGGATATGTATTTTTCAGGGCTGTTGAAATTAGATTTCGAAGGTTCTAAGACAGGGGAGAGTTCGGACTATACACGTGAAATTAATACAGCAATTTCAGTGCTTATGGAGGGGTCAGTACCCATATCTGTCAGTACGGACACAATTCTAACAGTGGATGTTTCAGGCTTACCACTCACAGAACATTTGTGCAGTCCTGTGAAGGTGAAATTGGGTAATAGAACAGGAAAACACTGGTTTACAGTCTCCACACATTGCCCTGTGAATTTACTAGGGTGTGATCTTATCTTAAACCTACAATGTACAGATTCAGTTTTTTCTGCTGCTGGTCCTAGTGATATTAAGGGATATTTCCACTTAAAATAGACCCAGTAGAATATTCTTGGGATCTGACAGAACAGAGAACCTGATGAACATATCGTGGTTTAAAAGATACCAGCTGAAACGATATCAGTATTTTATGTGTTCTGTGATGATCAGCAGTCTTGGATGAAGGACGGGGAGTTGTTTAGCAGCAGTATATCCTGCTGGTCCGATTGTACCTAATCCGGCAACGATTGGGGTGCAATTTATTCTCAGATCAGGTGGCTAGAAACAGCTATGTCAGGAAATGCAGAAGTGCTTCAGATGGTTTCCACAAGAGCACAACAGAAGTGTAAGAAAAATGAAGATGTGTACGATGTGGATATTTCAGACTTGACACCTGACATATCTTCATCATCAAATGATGGAATTGTTTTGCAGCAGTTCGATGATCAGATATTAATATTGTCTGATACTCACAAGATCTCACTAAAGGAAAAAGCTTTTTGTCTAAAAAAAGAATCAGTTCTGGAGTGTCTTATGTACAGGAGAGAAGAGAGAATATAAGCTCATATGGATCTGCATCTGTGTCATAACAAAAGGGACGTTTTTATTGATTAATATTGCAGTTCCACTGGATTTAGAAAAAGTTCAGTGATCTACCTGTGATCATGTTGAATGGCTAAAAGCATTGACATTTAAACGCAGTAATTCTATCCTCCACATTTCCTATATTTATATTTTCTTTTTGTTTCAATACAGTTCTGCTTTAGAAGCTCGAGACGTGATTCAACACAGAGCGTTGAGCGACCGTCCCTACTTTGGGACTAACATGGCGACCGTGGAGGGACGAGCTCTCCAGACGCTCTGCAGGGAGTTCGTCAAGCTTGACCGGCAGATCCAGCTGCTGTTGTAGAGGCAGTCCAAACTCCACTGACGGAAGATGAACACAGGGTAGTTGTCTCTACTCCCGCATTGAAAAGGGACCCTGGAGTGTCATTGTGGCCAGAAAAAAGGCAAGGGTATCTCCACCACCGTTGGTTTCACCTCTGCTTAGCGATTCGAGGTCCTCAGCTCTTCCTGTTCACCTTCACCTGCTCCGTCAGGACAACTCCTCAGGGTGGTGTTCTCATTGTTGGAGGTTCTTCTTTAAAACACCTTAAAGTACTCAACGAGTAACACCACAATCTCCTTTTTTCAGGTGCTTGTGTCCTGTACGTGTTCCGATGATAAAATAGAGAATATTAGACTACAAATCCAATGTCTGTCCCAAACCACAGTGGTAGACAATGAAGAATGCTGCACCAGCTCCACGACATACCTACAGTACTTTAGCCCAGTTACAGAAGAAGACTTCTTTGTGGTCAGAATGCTGTCTCCACTAAACTGTGAGAACTGGTCAATGATGTGAAGATACCACACGCCTAGTTCCACTTCATGCAGATCTGTTGCCCCAGTTTCGTTGTACTGAGATGCCAGAGGTAGTCCCAGAGAGGAGCTTCACCTGAGCCGCCTGGGTATCGAGACTCTGTCCCCCACGTAGTTTGTAATTGTAACGTCAGAAAATTGTTAATCATTTTAAGCCTAGTGGCTATTTAAGTCCTTGTTGCAAATGACTGCAGTGGTCATTACAGCAGATGTCCAGAATTCTTTAGGTATTTGATCTCTACTAGAATTAACCTTTCCCTATTAAATAGGGTTCTCCAATTTTTTCTCTGCTGTTTTTTAGATGTTGTGATCAAGGTGCCGAGGTCTCACTGATCAATGAGTGAAAATCTTTTGCTGCGATCGCTGTAATATTTCTAATGCCCAGTGCTCTATGCTTCAGCGCCCCCCCCCCCCCCTTTTTTTTATTTTTTTTTTATACTGGATCTGTAGGTCCATATGTTCTAGTTTAAGTTCTGCTTTTGCTCGTGCATCAGGTTCTGTTTCTACTCTGAGCAGATTTCTCTTGTCTGCAGACTTCACAGTTTAGTTTATCAATCTTACCCTTGATTTTCATGCTCTCTACTGCATAATGCGAAACATCATAATTACAGTGAACAAGGATTTCATGCTGCGTTTGAATATTGTGAAACACACTGCAACCATCACCACTGTGATCATTGACCACATTCAGGTAATAAAGCCTTTTGTACTCTTTAATGGTGAACTTGGTACCACTTTTGTGGCTTTGCTCCTTTATCTGAGCCAGCTGTTGTGATCCTTGTGCTCTCTGCTCCCTGTGTTACTGTACAGTACTCTCTCACTGACCGTTGCTTGTGTTTCTGTCTGTGTTTACTCAGAGATGACCACGGAGGAACGAGCTCTTCAGGAGGACCTGTAGTACAGGACCTGAGAGGACCTGTAGTGCCAGCATGGTTGGGAAAAGCAGAGGGCTCCTCCACAGCCATTTTTCACCTCTGCTTACTGGTTCGAGGACCTCAGCTTTTCACCTTCTCCGGCACAGAGGACCGCTCCTCAGGGCGGTGTTCTCACTGTTGGAGATTCTTCTGTAAAACCCTTGAAAGTATCGACCCTAAAGAGTAATGTCACGGTCTCCTGTTTTCCAGGTGCCCGTGTCCTGGACGTCGCCAGGTGGCTTTGGCACCATAGTTCTCCACTATTCTCCTCCTGATGCAGCGTGGCCCTGAAGAAGCACTGCCATACGCTTCTGGACACTGTTCGTAAAAGCCAGACACGAGGATCATCATCTTCGGCCTCCTGCCCTCCTACCATCGAGTGAGCGAGCAGTTTCCCCAGCTCTTAGCTCTCCACTGCTGGCTGCGGGACATGTCCATCTGTGCTGAATTCGTAGACAACTGTGAGAGCTTTCGGCTGCGTCTGGTCTTCCACGACAGAGAGGACCTTCACCTGAGCCGCCTGGGGTCCATCGTTCTCTCCGGGAACATCAAGAAGGTGCCAGGCCAGGACTGACTCACCCTTTCTATTCACGCTGTCCGGTTAGTGAACTGCATAGTTGGCAGGTAAGTGATTTACATGATTCCACCCATTTACTACGTCACTTTTCTGCTTGTATTAAAAATTCATACATCAGTGTCACTCATCCTGCAGTATGGAGACTGTCTGTACCCCGCATGGTTAGAAAAATCTGCTTTAAAAATCTTATTAAAATTTATATAAATTCTTCCATCTTTCCGAGTATAAGCAGGAGAGGCAAAAAAGTATTTAGTCAGCCACTGATTGTGCAAGTTCTCCTACTAGGTCTGCAATATTCATCATAGGTACACGCCAACTATGAGACACACAATGAAAAATACAGGAAATCACATGATCACAAGAATTTATTTGTAAATTATGATGGAAAATAAGTATTTGGTCACCCACAAACAAGCAAGATTTCTGGCTCTCGCAGACATGTAACTTCTTTAAGAAGCTGTTCTGTCCTCCACTCGTTACCTGTAGTAATGGCACCTGTTGGACATCGTTATCTGTATAGAAGACACCTGTCCACAGCCTCAAACAGTCAGACTCCAAACCTCCAATCTGCTTAAGCCAGTACATGTCCAGGCCCCTCTAAAGTGAACCACCTTAGTTCACCCTCTGTGAAACTAAATTAAGGGTGTAGGTCTGTTTTATATTGGTGGGGGTCATAAAATCGGTGCACACAGGGCCCTCTGGAGTCTTTTTGCATTTATGATAAATTTAAAACTCTAACTCTAAAAATTCAGGTAATTTTATAAAAGTTATAAAAGCACATACAAGTGTCCAAAGAAACACAAAGGTTAAGAGAGTAAATGTAAATAACTGCAGAATCTTAAATAGTGAAATAGATTTCAAACCGGGTGCTAACCAGCCAATTAATCCTCATAGAGTCCATATTGTAAGACAGGTTGCCAAGTTGAGTTAAATTTACCACTGCACCCAGTTTTAGGTTGGAGGGTTTTCTTCTTCTTTTTCCCTTAAGGAGTCACCCTGAATATTGCTGTTGTGCAGTGAATGTTGTTGTTCATCATCGAGCTGTATATAGATAATTTATTTAGTGAAAAGGCTCTTCCAAATTTTCAGGGACTGTTTCACAGTCTGGTTCAGTGAACAGCTAAACAAAGATTCTGGTATGGGTAGTTTTGAACAGAGCAACACGTGTAACATGCAGGAACAGCCCTGATGTTCGAAGCCCAATAATAATAGAGAGAATCTGGTAATGATAAGCAGCCGTGGGGGAAGTGGTGGCTCAGCGGTTAGAGCTTCAGGCTATTGAGTGTTGTGGGTTCGAAACCCGGGCTCTGCAAACTGCCACTCTTGAGCAAGGCCCTTCACCTTCTTTTGTGAGCGCCACAGCAATGGCTGCCCACTGCTCCAGCCACATGTGCTCTCTGTCCACTGTGTGTTCTCTGGACAGCTGTTATGGAGGGAAGCCTTGTTCTTAAGGCTGACTGATCGAGTTGATTCTTTAAGCGTCGAGGCTGCCCGTGACTCCTCCAACGCTGGCCATCTTAAATCCAGCACTACCGGCACGGCGGACACAGAGGGTTGTTGTCTCCACTCCTGCACTGGAAAGGACCTAGGGCCGTTGGCGTAGCCTGGAAAAGCCAAGGGCTCCTCCACCACCACAGCCTGTTTTCACCTCAACTTACTGGCGCGAGGTTCAGTTCCTCGAGTTCACCTGCTCCCTCACCGAGGACAACTCCTCAGGGCTGTATTTTCGTTGTTGGAGGTTCTACTGTAAAACCCTTAAGAGTATCGGGACCAAAGAGTAACGACTCAGTCTTTTTTTTCAGGAGTGCTGGACGTCACCAGGTGGCTTCGGTACCATCATTCTCCACTTTTCTCTGCCCGATGTAGTGAGGCCCTGAAGGAGCTCTGCCACACACTTCTGGACACCACTCGGAAAAAGACCCCAGGGTAGGCAACTAGATAGTGGGCAGGTAATTAATTTACTGGATTTTATAATCATTTATTCTGTCATTTCTCTGCTTGTTTTAAAAGTAATATATCAGTGTCCCTCATATCTCAGACAAACCCTGCGGTATCTGGACCGTGTCTAAACCGAGGTGGCGTGTGAATAAACCGGGATAGTCTCTTTATCCCCAGAAGTATCAGCCATAGGAAAGTCAAAAGTGGGACTGCATTAAAGATTATGATTTTTTGATCTATGCGCTCCCAGAGACTCAAAGACCAGAAAAAGCAAGTACTGGAATCCGCTGAGGGGACGAAGCTAGCATTCCTGTTAATACTCAACCAAACATGGCCGCTCTTCATGCTGAACTCAGATCTATCTGCTGATTTTAGGATAATATGGAGGGCCGTCTTCAAGATATCGCAGGCTCTGTCTCCTCAGTGGAGGCTTCGTTATCCACTTTAGTGACACCACAAAGTCCAAATCACAAAAAAAATGTCCAAAAAATGTTTGTTTTGCCGGAAAATGGAGAGGGCAATGTCCCCCCTGGCAGAGTTCCTCCAACACCAGTTTCCCTCCTGAATGGATCTTCCCACGGGTGTTCTGCCTATTGGAATTTAACCGACATCCCTGTCCAAAAACACTTAATGGAGCATCCTGGTCCACTTTCTACGCTTCAGCACTAAGGTCATTTTAGGAGCTGTAATGGGTCAACCTTGCACTTCTACACTGACCTGTTGGCTGAAGTTATACACGTGAAAGCCTTGGCTCAGCGTGGCATGTACTCTCATCCCCATGGTTCCTATTCAAGACTGGATTACTTTCTTATTTCCGTTGACTGTATACATATGTCAAGGGTCTGTCAAAATAATTTTTATCTGACCACAGTCCAGTCTATTTGGATGTAATGCTAAATTTAACAGCATTAAAAACACCTCAGTGAAGATTTAACACACATTCTCTTTAACATAGAAACAAAACGCTTCTTTATTTAGTAAATAACAGATTATTGGCAAGACAACTGCAACTCTTCAGTTACCAGTGCAGTTAAATGGGACACTTTGCAAGGTCATTTGATCTCTTGTGTGTCTCTCCAGAAAAAAAAAAGTTTGGAAGCTGAGATGCTGCAACTAGAACACAAACACGGTCTGATACAAACTGGTCTCTGCTAGTAAATGCTAAATTAAAACTTAAGCTTGAAGACACTCCTCATATTTCGAAGTTGTTACTTTTTTCTAAACAGAAATGCTATGAGTTTAGAAATAAACCCAGTGGTTTATTAGCTCACCAGCTTAATTACAACAGACTGAACGATCTATAAAAGCTATTAAAACTCCTTCTGGTGATATTTCCTACGACCCTCGCATAATTAATGATGCTTTCTGTAACTTAATCACTTTACACTTCAGACTGTAGCAGTTCACATTTGGATAGATTACATTTCTCTCCCTAGAGTCTCAGAAGTTGATCAGACTTTTTTGAATCCAGTGGCGTCTGTTCCTGAAATCAGAAACTTCATCACTGGTTATAGTGTGCTATCTGGCTATAAAATCAGTTGTGGCAGGTCTACAGCTATTCAGCTGAATGTCCTGGATTACATTAAACTAAATTTACCATTGCAGTTGACAAATACTGGTTTTAGATACCTTGGCATAACAATTACCCCTGACCCCTTTTGGGGGGCGGGCAGAATTGGTGCAATCCAGATGAACATTTTACCTAGATTGCTTTTTATTTCAAAACCTACCTTGTCGTTTGATCTTTTTTAAAAAGGTAAATCAGTTAATAAGCAAATTTTTTTGGGATAATAAAAAGCTCAGATTAAAAGTCTCCATCCTTCTAAGTCTAAATAGATTAGACTCATTGTGGGTCCATATAGAGGTGATGATGGCGTGGCTTTAAGCAGACGTGAAGGACAGTTTACCAGAAGGATACAGCCAAACACTTCCAGGTAAGTTCCAGTGATATTTAATGTTGAGTTTGTGCAAAAATCAAAAGAAAGTACAAACAACAAAAACACAACACAAAAGAGCTAGATTACACACACTTTGTACAACAAGGCCTCAGCGGTCTTCATCTGAGGGCTGCACAGACGTCTACTTCTGCTTCAGCTTATTCTGCTCCTCCCTCCTCAGCCTGGAGTGGACCAAGTGGCTACTAAGGGGGTGGTCATCACAAACAATGACAATACAACAGATAACATGGACGTTATTTACACATCTTATATATAATTATTATTTACGTGTTTATGGCCATATTGATGTACACCGGTAAATTATGCTAGCTGGAATTATATGTATATCCTAGGGTTATTGATTGTGTATTTTACTCCTAGGTTAACCGTGGTTCCTGCCGGCTCCTAGAAGACCCACTCACCAGCACCCTCATTCCCCCAGGATCACCAGGTAGGTAACGAGTCACAAGTCTCTACTGTGTATGGGCTGGTGATGAGTCTGCTACCACTGACTTCATCACACACGTCATCCTAGATCCCTAACTTCCCTACCATGTATTTATAATTTTGAGCAAATACCATCTCTCTCTGATAACTTTGTAGTGTACAATACGTTGCTTTCTTGGGGAGACACTAGAAAATATATTAAACCTTGAATCCAGATCTACCCCCTCAGCTTGAGGGCATTGTGCTTAGTAATTGGATTTTAAGGGGCAAAGAGGATTTTTCTAGTTTATTCACAGCAGGAGTTTTAAACTTATTTGAAAAAGTATTATCATCCTGATTTCAGTGTGTTTGTAAACAGAATGGTCAGTTGGGTTCTGTGTAAAGCCATTTTCATCTAGATAATTATTCAGGTTCCTCCAGACACCTCTCACCATGGAAATAATCATATGCCACTGACTGGTCAGTCTGGGTTTGGTGTTCTGGAACACACTGAAAGAAAGTTCTAGCTTCTATCTGTCATGTTTGTAAGTATTCTGTTTATTTCAGAGTCTTTATTCGTCAGCCTGTCCTCAATTCTTCCTCACTTATTCATCATTCACCCAGAACGCTGTCATATTTCTAATGGCCAGTGATCCATGCTTCCCTTTTCTGGCTCTATAGGACCATTGATCACCTTGATCAATCTTATCCTTGATCTTCATGCTCTACTGCATAATGTGAAACATCATAATTACAGTGAACAAGGATTTCATGCTGTTTGAATATTGTAAAACCCTGCAACCATCACGACTGTGATCATTGACCACATTCAGGTAATAAAGCCTATTGTACTCTTTAATGGGGAACTTGGTGCCATTTTTGTGGATATGTCTTCTTTTTTATGAGCTTTGTCTTCTTGTTGTGATCCTTGTGCTCTCTGCTCCCTGTGTTGCTGTACAGTACTCTCTCACTGATCGTTGTCTGTGTTTACTCAGAGATGACCATGGAGGAACAAGCTCTCCAGGAGGTCGTCAAGCTATTACGGCATATCCAGCTGTTGTAGAGGCAGTCGAAACTCCACCAACGGAAGACGAGGCTAGAGGCTGCCCGTGAGACACAGGGACACACAGGGTCGTCGTCTCCACTCCTGTACCTGAGAGGACCTGGAAGCGTCCTGCTTTCCATCACCACAGCCATTGTTTGCCTATGCTAACTGGTTCAAGGACCTCGGCCTGACTGGCCTTTCTGCTTGTATTAACAAGTAATACATCAGTGTCACTCATAGTATTTTAGACAAATCCTGCAGTATTGAGACTGTTATGGTTTGTAATTTTAACGTCGGAAAATCTAATTTAATAATCTATTTATATAAAATTTATATGAATTCTATCATCTTTCCGAGTACAAGCAGTTCCTCATTGAGTTTGGGCTGTTAAATATACAGTGGGGCAAACAAGTATTTAGTCAGCCACTGATTGTGCAAGTTCTCCTACTTAGAAAGATTAGAGAGGTCTGTAATTTTCATCATAGGTACACTTCAACTAATGAGAGACAAAATAAGGAAATGAGAGAAAAATCCAGGAAATCATAGGAGGATTGTAGAATTCTTTTTGTGGGTTAGATACCTGGGCTGGGCAAACTGTGACTGAGCAAGGCCTTCACCTTTTGTGGGGGCCCAAAGCAATGGCTCCCCACCGCTCCAGGCATGCGTGTCTGTGTGTGTTCGTTCATGTTCACTGCGCAGCTGGGTTACAGGGGGAAGCCAAGTTCCATATGTGTAACAAAAAATATCAAATGGTGAATCTGGTTTACTTGTACGTCGACGCTGCAATATTGTCGGGGAATCTTTTCAGGCGTTTCAATATTCTATGTATACGTTGTTTTCAGGAACAGACAGATGGTGGATTTTGTTACTTTGAACAATGGGGGTCTATCAACTTTACACCAGCCTCATCACAGGTTGTTTACTGCAGGATTAAAGTGTTTCTCTACATTCCTAAGACTGACTGGTTGAGTTGATTCTTTAAGCGTGGAGAAGCAAATCCGACTACCACAGTTTTGGAGGTTCCACAGAGATCCCAATATCCCTCTGGGTCCAGAGTTTTCAAAGACTGGATCAGAAACAGACAGAGGCGGCCGCCGACATCCCAATGAGTGATTCTGAGTCAATTCAGGCGCTCTACTGACTCCGAGACTCTGTACCCGATGTGACTGTAAGTAAATTAATTAGACCGCTTGTCTTACGAATTTTGAATAAACAGGAGGAGACGGGACGCCATATTCTTAGACCTTCAGGTTACTTTAACCCGGATCTTTTTTGATATTTAAATTTTCAGATTAGTTTTAGATCATTGACTTTTTGCAGTGATCCGGACTCCAAGGATGATGTCGAAAGCATTGCCTTAAGATCATTTCAGTCTCACAGTTGTCTACACTGGGAACTTTTCGGGATCCAGATTTGTTTTAAACTGGAAGATTCTAAGATTTTGTCTTGGAAATTTTGGTTCTCAAGGTTGTTTAAACCCGAGAATTTTAGGATAGATTTTAGATATTTGATTTTAGATATATTTAATTCTAATAGTACTGTTCAACTGATTTTCTTTTTTTTCTTTATTTTTTTCTGAAGATTTGTGTCTGTGTGTGCGTTTGTGTGTATAGACAGATGGATAGATAGATGGCTCTCTTTAGAAAAGGAAACAAGGGCTATCAGGCTGTCTGACTGATTTAAGTAAAGGCATTGGAAGTTTGCTGGGGGAGCCGGCCGCGGAGACGGACACAGAGTGACGTAAAACAAACTGGTATAAATACGGTCTTTAGCTGCATTGTCCACTCAACAGACATTCAAACTAAACAAACTTGCATCAGCCGGGAAGACGAGGATTACTCTGATTTGGTGGCTCTGAAGAACTTGGTGGATTGGGAGAAGCGGCTTCAGGAGACATTGTTACAGCTCCGTTAATGTAGTGCAGGACTGAGGCAGGGAACTCTGGAGCAGGCAAGATTGAAGGTAGGAGAGAATGTACTTGTTTTAATTGTGGGAGATGTAGAGCGTGCAGATCAGGAAAGTGAAAGTGTGTGTGTGTATGTGTATGTATATATATATATATATATATATATATATATATATATATATATATATATATATATATATATATATATACTATAGCAGATGAACACAGTGATAGTTGAGAAGTTTATAGGATTTGCAGAAAGTGTTCAATAATTATTTAAACAAAATTAAGCAGGTGCATAAATTTAAATACCCCAAAAGAAAAATTACATCAATATTTAGTTGATCCCCCTTTTGCAGAAATAACAGCCTCTAAACGCTTGCTCCAGTTCAGTCAGGTTTGATGGATTCTGAGAATGGACAGTCCGCTTTAAATCACCACAGATTTTCAGTAATATTCAGGTCTGGGGACTGAGATGGCCATTCCAGAACATTGTACTTGTTCCTCTGCATGAATGCCTTAGTAGATTTTGAGCAGTGTTTAGGGTCATTGTCTTGTTGCAGTATCCAGCCCCGGCGCAACTTCAACTTTCTCACTGATTCTTGAACATTGTTCTCAAGAATCTGCTGATATTGATTGGAATCCATGTGACCCTCAACTTTAACAAGATTCCCAGTACCTGCACTGGCCACACAGCCCCACAGCATGGAACCTCCACCAGATTTTACTGTGGGTAGCAAGTGTTTGTCTTGGAATGCTGTTCTCTTTCCACCATGCATACAGCCCCTTATGTCCAAATAACTCAATTTTAGTTTTTATCAGCCCACAGCACCTTATTCCAAAATGAAGCTGGCTTGTCCAAATGTACTTTAGCAGACCTACAGCGGCTCTGTTTGTGGCTTGTGCGCAGAAAAGGCTTCTTCTGCATTACTCTCCCATACAGCCTCTCCTTGTGCAAAGCGTGCTGAATAGTTGAACGATGCACAGTGACTCCATCTGCTGCAAGATGATGTAGGTCTTTGGAGCTTGTCTGTGGGTTGAATGACTGTTCTCACAATTCTGCCTATCTGAGATTTTTCTTGGCCTGCCACTTCGGGCCGTAACTAGAACTGTGCCCGTGCTCTTCCATTTCCTCACTATGTTCCTCACAGTGGGAACTGACAGCTGAAATCTGAGAGCTTTTTGTATCCTTACCCTAAACCATGATGTTGAACAATCTATTTCAGGTCATTTGTGAGTTGTGTTGAGGCTCCCATGTTGCCTCTCTTCAGAGAGGGTGCAAATAGGAGAAACACTTAACCTCCTTCTCATAATTTGTTTCCCCTGTGTATGTAGGTCAAGGGTCAATGAGCTTACAAAACAAATTGTGTTCCAATAATTAGTGCTAAAGGTATTCAAATCAATAAAACAACAAGAGTGCCCAAAATTATACACCTGCCTAATTTTGTTTAAATAATTATTGCACACTTTCTGTAAATCCTATAAACTTAATTTCTCTTCTCAAATATCACTTTGTTCATCTGCTATATGATATATTTAACTGAAGTTGCTGATCCGAACAGCCAATGATTTATTAAAGGAAAATCATCAAAATTATCAGGGGTGCCCAAACTTTTTCATACCACTGTATGCAGTATATTTAAAACGGTTTTATTTGATTTACGCAACATTGCTAAACTCCCGCATACTATCCCAGGGGGATGCTAAGAAGCTGGTGCACACATTCAGAACCTCAAGGCTGGACTACTGCAATGCGCTTTAGGCTGGAAGTCCAGGTAAATTGCTTTTTAAGCTCCAGCTTGTTCAGAATGCCGCTGCCAAGGTACGAACTAGAGCTAGGAAATTTGATCATATTAGTCCAGTTCTTTCATCCTTACACTAGTTACCCATTAAATTTCATATAGATTATAAAATACTACTTCTAACATAATAATCTCTCAATGGTCTGACCCCACATTATCTGGAACTTCTTACACCTTACAACCCTCCACGTACACTCTGCTCGCAAGATGCTGGCCTATTATCAGTCCCACGTATTAGAAAAAACATTGCAGGAGGAAGAGCGTTCTTTTATAAAGCCCCCCAACTTTGGAACAACCTCCCTGTTAATATACGGGAATCAGACACACTCTCAGTCTTTAAATATGAATTAAAAACATTTCTCTTTACACCAGCTTTCAGATAACTCACCAGTTCTGTGTTCTGTCCTGCTTTAATTGCATAACACCACAGTTCTGTCCTGCTCTGATTACAGGCTTTTTATTACTACTATTGTGGTGGTCTCTCTATTTCTGCTACAGGTCTCTCACTAAACGTAAACCTTGTTCTAATCTTCATCTTTTTGTCTCTCTTCCCTCATGTCCTGAGCCGCCTGTCTGGAGTTGCCATTTTTGGTTCAGTTCCTGCATCTTGGTATCAGGCCTGTCCCACTACTCAGCAGAGTTCCAACACAATCATCCTAACCCCTTTCTCCCTCTCTTTTACATGTACTGACAAATGAGACACACAAATGAGACACTGAGAATATGTCCAGCATCTATTCATACTTCATAACCATAAGAGGCGTGGACCCGGATCTCTGTAAAGCGCTTTCTGACATTTGTTGTGAAAGGCTCTATATAAATAAAGTTTGAGTTGAATTGGCAGTGTGACTCCTGTACCATCATTCTCTACTATTGTCTGCCCGATGCAGCAAGGTCCTGAAGGAACACTGCTGCCCACTTCTGGACATAGTCTTCGACCTCCTGCCCACCTACCGATAAGTGAGCGTGCCGTTTACCCAGCTCTTTGATCTCCACTGCTGAACACATGCGTCAGATAGTTGGCAGGTAAGTGAGTTACATGATTTACTGGGTTTTATAATCATTTATTCTGTCATTTCTCTGCTTGTTTTAAAAAGTAACATATTAGTGTCCCTCTTAGTGTCTCAGACAAACCCTGCAGTATGGAGACTGTCTCTGTCCCCTGCATGGTTTGTAATTGGAGCGTCAGAAAATCTGCTTTAAAAATCTTCTCAGAATTGATACAAAATCTGTTGCTACACCATCATTCAGTACTACTACTTTTAACGATATTCAGGGATTGTGTTGCTCCTGCCACCATAGTAATGGTAGGAAACTGGTAAATGATCATCAACCCGGAATCATCATCTTCAGCCCCCTTCCCACCTACCAACAAGTAAGCGTAAGCGTAACCATTTCCTGGCACCGAAGTGGTGGAACGAACTTCCCCTGGGTGTCTGAACGGCAGAGTCGCTTGCTGTCTTGAAACGCAGGTTGAAGACCCACTTCTTCCGAGAACACTTGGGTGAAGAGTAGAGTATTATGAGCTCCTTATTGGCTTGTGTTTAGCAGTGTTTTTTTTTTTTTTTTTTTTTTTTTTTTTTTTTTTTTTTAAGTCTGTTCAAACTAGCCGTTATTCTTGAGTAAACAATGAAGAACGTTTGTAAGTCACTCTGGATAAGATCATTTTAATCAAGTTTCTGTTGTCCTTCACTGAAGCAACTGAAGCTGATGCCCCGTTTTTGGTAAAACAGTCTCTAAGCTGTTCTTTGGCACTGTGCTGCTGCACATGTTCAACCTCCTGTGTTTGTAGGAGTTCTTTGATGCTGCTTCTCTCCAGAAGAAGTCGTTTCTCTGTGACTGACTTTGTGGACTTCAGCACATCAGCAAGTGAATGATAATCTGTGACTCACATTACGGGTGGAGCATGTTCAGCATGCCCAGTAGTTAGTTAAGAGAACAGTGTGGCCAAGAAAATGGCATTATCAATTCCTTCAGACATTGCCAGTGTTTCACCAGCAAGTGTGCTCCTCACAATCCTCTTGACTCTCTTTGACTTCTTATGAAAGAAGATGGAAAGTTTTCACCCCTTTCTTGGCAATCAGATGTCCTCCTTGAGTGCTGACATTTGAAAGATTTTCAAATGAGGCATCACTGAATAGTATCAGTTTAAGAGCACTGTCTCTGCCTAAATGTTGGAAGTTTAGAACTACCTTCTTGGACTTTGCACACTATTCTCTTTGCATCATGGACTGTCTGCACAGTTACATTTTTGAAGCTTAATGTTAAGTGACCAGCATCAAACATGGCCTGCTCTGTCTCGCTACCTAGAGAATTCGGCCTATCTTTGACCCGAGTTTGTCCTTCTCTTCCTCACAGAGGGGGGCGTCTTGTTACAAAGTCTATCGCACATAAATTATTTTTTTATTATCTGTATTATCCTTTATTTCACTGTGTTGACTTTTCTCTCAGACATGGAGGAATCTATATCAGACTAACACCACTCTGGACAGACCACTCTCTTGTAGTACACTTTATCACTTATTTAATTGTTTCTGTGTGTGTGACGAAGGTGCTTCTGCAGTGCTCTCCGTATTCTTTCTGGACATTCTGCTTCAGTAAAAGTGGTGCCCTCTAAACCAGGAAGCTTGTCAGTTAACACAGAGGGTTAGGATTCTGTCCAAACACCAACTGATGTGGACTGTAGCCATGGACCTTTTGCCTGGTGTTCTTTGCCATAAGGGCCCAGTCCAGTGCAGTATCCCAGTCACCACTGTTACTTGTCTTTACTTTCACGATGATCCCAGTAAGTGTTTGGTTGTGCCGTTCCAAAAGTCCAATGATCCATGGGCTGTATGCAGCTGTTGTCTTTACTTCTATCTTGAGGCTGCTGGCCTACTAAGATTGTTTTTCTTCGGAGACTGTCAGGATTTCGTTGTTACTGTGAGATTCCAGGCCTTTCTTCTTTGGTTAATTTCATTGATGTGAAAGTAATCTCTGTACATGCAGTCAAATCCAGCTGTTTGTTCACATCAAGCATGCTGGATCTAGTACTAATAATAATACTGCGTCAGGAAGTTCCGTGTTGTATTTATGCATCTGTGAGTACCGCTGTTTAAAATGGATTATACAGTCATAGATGCACTACTGTCTCTCATAATCCGATCAGAACGTTCTTCCATGTCTGTGTAATAGACTTAACCCTTTCGACTGTGTCTGGTCCTCTAACAGAGATGAGATTTACCCGAGCCGTCTGGGGTCTGTCATTCATGTCCGTGAACTGGATAGTTGGCAGGTAAGTGATTTTACATGATTTACTCGATTTTTATAACCTTTTATTACTCATTTCTCTGCTTGTATTAAAAAGTAATAAATTAGTGTCCCTCATAGTATCCAAACCCTGTAGTATCGAGACTCTGTCCCCCACATAGTTTGTAATTGTAACGTTAGAAAATTGGCTTTAACATCCTTGTTATATGGAGTTTATCATTTTAAGCCTAGTGGCTATTTAAGTTCTTGTTGTGAATGACTGCTAGTAGAGATCGAATTACCTAAAGAATTCTGGACATCTGCCGTAATGACCACTGCATTAACCTTTCCCTATCAAATAGTGTTCTCCAATTTTTCTCAGCTGTTTTTAGATGTTGTGATCAAGGTGCTGAGGTCTCTCATCTTATGCCCTTCTTACTGATCAATGACCTGAAAATCCCTTGCTGTGAACTCAGTCAGTATTTACTAGTTCAAGTACTGCTTTTGCTCGTGTATCAGGTTCTGTTCCTACTCTGAGCAGATTTCCCTTGTCTGCAGACTTCACAGTTCAGTTTATCAATCTTACCCTTGATCTTCATGCTCTTTACTACATAATGTGAAACATCATAATTACAGTGAACAAGGATTTCATGCTGTTTGAATATTAACACACATTGCAACCATCACCACTGTGATCACTGACCACATTCAGGTAATAAAGCCTATTGTACTCTAAGCCTATTGTGAACATGTTACTGTTTTTGTGGCCTTGTGTTCTTGTTGTGATCCTTGTGCTCTCTGCTCCCTCTGTTACTGTACAGTACTCTCTCACTGACCATCGTCTGTGTTTTTTACTCAAAGGCGATCCAGCTGCTGTTGTAGATTCAGTCCAAACTCCACCGACAGAAGACGAGGCTGGAGGCTGCCCATGACTCCTCAAACGCGACAGTCCTAATTCCAGCTCTACCGGTGCAGCAGACACACAGAGGGTTGTCCTCTCCACTGACCTGGAGGGTCTGGAAGTGTCAGCATGGCTGGGAAAAGCAGAGAGAAAAGCTACTCCACCACCATAGTCATTTTTCCCCTCTGCTAACTGCTAAGTTCTTCACCTGCTCCGGCACCGAGGACAACTCCTCAGGGCGGTGTTTTCACTGTTCTTTTGTAAAACACTGAAAAGTATCGACCCTAAAGAATAATGCCACGGTCTCTGTTTTCCAGGTGCCCGTGTCCTGGACGTCACCAGGTGACTTTGGCCAGACACCAGTATCATTGTCTCCTACCCCCTGACCACTGACCCCACTGACCGAACAGATGAGCTTCACCTGAGATGCCTGGGGTACGTCTTTTTCTCTGGGAACATCAAGAAGGTGCTAGGCCAGGACTGACAGGCCCTTCCCAGTCACACTGTCAGGTTATTTAACTGCGTAGTTGGCAGGTAAGTGATTTACATGCTTTACTTGATTCTACCCATTTATTCTGTCACTTTTCTGCTTGTATTAAAAAGTAATAGATCAGTGTCACTCATAGTATTTCAGACAAATCCTGCAGGTCTGTTAAATATACGATCTCTAGACCCTAAAGCAGTCACTGTCAATGAAGTTATGATTGCTAACCATGTTAGTTCACTAGATCTCTTTGAAACTAAATCAAGGGCGTAGGTCTGTTTATTACATTGATGGGTGTCCTATAATCTGTTCACACAGGGTCCCCTGGAAGGAGTCTTTTTGCATTCATGATGAACTTAATTGTAAAATAAAGTCTAAAAATACAGGAAATTTCTGAATATTAAGTTATAAAAGCACATACAAGTGCCCAAAGAAACACAACGGGTAAGAGTAAATGTAAATGACTACAGAATTTTAAATAGTGAAAAGATTTCAAACTGGGTGCTAACCAGCCAGTAAATCATCAGTCCATGTTGTCTATTTAAGTAAAGACAGGCTGCCAAGTAGTATTAAATTTACTACTGCACCCAATTTTAGGTAGGAGGGTTTTCATCATCAGGCTGTATATAGATAATTCCTTTAGTGAAAAGACTCTTTAAACTGCAGAGCTGGAGGCTGCTCCGGACCCAGAGGGTTGTTGTTTCCTCTCCCGCACCGGCCTGGGGCTGCGCGGCCTGGAAAAGCCGAGGGCTCCTCCACCACCACAGACGATTTTCACCTCTGCTAACTGGTGCAAGGTCCTCAGCTCTTCACCTGCTCCCTCACCGAGGACAGCTCCTCAGGGTGGTGTTTCCATTGTTGGAGGTTCTACTTTAAAACCCTTAAAAGTATCAGGATCAAAGAGTACAGTCTCAGTCTCCTTTTTTTTTTTTTTTTTTTTTTTACCCTCTCAAGGAGTGCTGGACATCGCCAGGTGGCTTCAGGATCATCATTCTTCACTTTTCTCTACCCGATGCAATGAAGCCCTGAAGGAGCACTGCCACACACTGCTGGGCACCACTCTGAAAAAGACAGGACCCCAGGGTAGGCAACTGGATAGTGGACAGGTAATTAATTTACATGATTTACTGGATTTTATAATCATTTATTCTGTCATTTCTCATCTTGATTTAAATAGTAATATATCAGTGTCCCTCATAGTATCTCAGACAGACCCTGCAGCATGGAGACTGTCTCGGTCCCCCACATGGTTTGTAGTTGTAGCATCAGACTTTTTTTTTTTTTGTTACCGGTGCAGTTAAGGATGTTTCTCAGCAGGAAATCTCTGCCTTTTACTCCAAACTCATCACCAGCCAAAAAGGTAATATCTGTCTTCTCTTTGCCTCAATCCAACATCATGGATCCTCTGGTCCACTGGAGAAAACCATCATGGCAGGGCTCTCAGCAATGCGGGAAGAATTCTTTACACACACGTCTACATTTCAGGATGTGTTCAAAGCTAGACTATCTCATGGACGAGCAAAGGGTGCAGAATAAACTTCTATCCGGACACTCAGATCGTTTGCACGCTCTCGAACGGTTGGTATTTGATCTGCAGGACCGGGGTTGACGGAACAGCCTGTGTATTCTCGTTCTCCCGGAGGGCGCGGAGAAAGATGACCCTAACAGTTTTATCAAGAAGTAGCTCCATGTTTGGCTACCAGTACCAGTTAAGGGTCTTGTTATACTTAACTTTATATTGAATCTTTATGGCTTTGAATGTCTTGAGCTGGAACATTTTAATGGTCTAAATGAGCCTCTTAAACATGCTTGTTTGCTCTGATTACAAATCTAGTGGACTTTCAGAAGTAATGAGGAATTCTCGAATATTGCAGCAGTAAGGTCTCATGATGGAGACCTGCTTACAGAACATGCACAAATCAATGATGCTCTATTCAGAGTTCTATAAATCAGATGTCCCAAAGAAAACCTTAAATATTGCCCCTTTTTCCATTACTTAAATTTGCCACAATTGTCCACTGACGAGTCATCTTATTTAGATCAGGATATTTCTCCTCTAGATTTGAAAGAGACCCTCCGTCAGATGAGAGGGCAAGTCGCCTGGATTGGACGGCATCCCTGATTAATTTTATTCTTCTGGGCAGAATTGGGAACTTTATTGTTAGAAATGATTAATTGCTCCCTAGATAAAGGTGAATTTAATAAGGATGTTAATATAGCTTTAATCTCATTATTACCTAAATAGAACCCAACTTTTTGCATTAGTTGTTGCCCAGTATTGCTTTCTCCTAGAAAGGGACGCATGTAAGAATGCCTTTTTTTTTTTTTTCTTCTTTTCTCCTTTTTCTTTTTTATATTCCAGTGGTGGGTATTTGGGGGTAGACTTACAGTGGGGCAAAAAAGTATTTAGTCAGCCACTGATTGTGCAAGTTCTCCTTCTTAGAAAGATTCAGGAAATCACCTTGCTGGATAAAAAAAAAATATTTGTAAATTATGGTGGAAAATAAGTATTTGGTCAAAAACAAAAGTTCAACTCAATACTTTGTAACCTTTGTTGGCAATGACCGAGGTCAAACATTACCTGTAAGTCTTAACCAGGTTTGCACACACTGAAGCTGGTGCTTTGGCCCATTCCTCCATGCAGATCTCCTCTAGAGCAGTGATGTTTTGGAGCTGTCATTGGGCAACACATTTTTTAAACTTTTAACTCCCTCCACACATTTTCTATAGGGTCCCTCGACCCTAAAAAGTAATGCCACAGTCTCCGTTTTTTCAAGTGCCACTGTCCTGGATGTTGCCAGGTGGTTTCGGCACCATTGTTCTCCACTATTCTCTGCCTGATGCAGCGTGGCCCTGAAGAAGTACTGCCGTAAGCTTCTGGACACTGTTCAGAAAAAGCCAGACACCAGAATCGTCTACGCCCCCCTGCCCACTTACAGACGAGTGAGGGAGCCGCTTCTCCAGCTCTTCGCGCTCCAGTGCTGGCTGCGGGACGGGTCCGTCTGCGCTGACTATGTACAGAACTGGGAAATCTTTTGTCTGTGTCCGGTCTTCTACCGCAGAGATGAGCTTCACCTGAGCCGCCTGGGGTCCATCGTTCTCTCCAGGAACATCAAGAAGGTGCCAGGACTGACTGACCCTTCATATTCACACTGTCCGGTTAGTGAACTGCATATTATGCAGGTAAGTGATTTACATGATTTACTTGATTCCACTCATTTATTCTGTCACTTTTCTGCTTGTATTAAAAAGTAATATATCAGTGTCACTCATAGTATTTCAGACAAATCCTGCAGTATTGAGACAGTCCTGGTTTGTAATTGTAACGTCGGAAAATTTGCTTTAAAAATCTTATTTATATAATTCCATTTTTTAAAATATAAATTCCATATATAGTACGTGCACACACACACCAGGGAAAATATTTGTAAAATATACAGTGGGGCAAAAGTAGTTCTACTTAGAAAGATGAGATCTGTAGGTCTGTAATTTTCATCATAGGTACACTTCCACTATGAGAGACAAAAGGAGAAAAAAATCCAGGAAATCACATTGTAGGATTTTTAAAGAATATATTTGTAAATTATTGTTGGAAAGTAAGTATTTGGTCACCCACAAACAAGTAGGATTTCTGGCTCTCACAGACCTGTAGCTTTAAGAAGCTCTTCTGTCCTTCTCTCGTTACCTGTATTAATGGCACATGTTGGACATCGTTATCAGTATAAAAGACACCTGTCCGCAGCCTCAAACAGTCAGACTCCAAACCTCCAAACTGCTTAAGCCAGTACATGTCCAGGCCTGTCTAAAGTGAACCACCTTAGTTCACTCTCTGTGAAACTAAATTAAGGGTGTAGGTCTGTTTATTACATTGGTGGGGGTCATAAAATCTGTTCACACAGAGACCCCTGGAAGCATTGCATTTATGATGAACTTAAATTTCTAAAAATACAGGTAATTTTATAAAAGTTATAAAAGCACATACAAGTGTCCAAAGAAATGCAAAGGGTAAGAGTAAATGTAAATGACTGCAGAATTTTAAATAGAGAAATAGATTTCACACTGGGTGCTAACCAGCCAATTAATCAGAGTCCATATTGTCAAGACGAGACCGGTCAAGACAGGTTGCCAAGTAGTATTAAATTTGCCACTGCACCCAATTTTAGGTAGGAGGGTTTTCAACATTGGGCTGTATATAGATCATTCATTTAGTGAAAATACTCTTTAAACTGCAGCCAGATTTTCAGGGATTGTTTCACAGTCTGGTTTAGTGAAGAGCTAGACAAAGATTCTGGTATGGGTAGTTTTGAACAGAGCAACACTTGTAACGTGCAGCAACAGCACCCAATAATAGAGACAATCTGGTAATGATAAACAGCTGTAGGGGGCAGTGGTGGCTGTAGGTTGGCAGTGGTGGCTCAGCGGTTAGAGCTCCAGGCTATTTATGACAGCGTTGTGGGTTCGATACCCGGACTCGGCAAACTGCCACTCTTGAGTAAGGCCCTTCACCTTCTTTTGTGGGCACCGCAGCAATGGCTGCCCACTGCTCCAGCCACGTGTGCGTGTCCGGTGTAGGTGTGTGTTCGTTCATGTTCTCTGCACAGCTGGGGTACAGGGGGAAGCCAAATCCCATCAGTCAGAAAAAATGTCAAATGGTGAATCTGGTTTTCTTGTCTTGTATGTCGATGCTGCAATACTGTGGGGGAATCTTTTCAGGTGTTTCAATATTCTATGTATACGTTGTTTTCAGGAACAGACAGATGGTGGCTTTTGTTACTTTGAAACAATGGGGGTCCATCAACTTCACACCAGCCTCATCACAGGGGTCAGTATAGCACATCAAAAGGGATGAAAACCAGCGCTTCAGCAAATAGAGATCAAAAGGACAATTGAAAACCGGTAAGTGTGTAAATGTCATGTAGTGCTCCTCCATCGTGTATTTGTGGGGTATAAAAAGTGTAACTGACTGTACAGCAAGGTTTAATTTTTTTTTTTTTTATCATCAAAGGCAGTTCTGAAGCCTTCCCCCGGCTTTACTGCAGGATTTAAGTGTTTCTCTACATTCCTAAGGCTGACTGATTAAGATGATTCTTTAAGCACGGAGAAGCAAATCCCACTACCACAGTTTTGGAGGTTCCACAGAGATCCCAATATTCCTCTGGGTCCAGAGTTTTCAGAGACAGGATCAGAAACCGACAGAGGCGGCCGCCGACATCCCAATGAGTGATTCTGAGTCAATTCAGGCGCTCTACTGACTCCGAGACTCTGTACCTGAGGTGACTGTAAGCAAATTAATTAGACCGCTTGCCTTACGAATTTGGGATAAAATAAAAAGGTGGCGTCATATTCTTAGACCTTCAGGTTACTTTAACCTGGATCCCTTTTGATATTTTAATTTTCAAGTTTGTTTTAGGCCATTGGCTTTTTGCAGTGATCCGGACTCAAGGCAATGCTTTGGACATCTTCATCCTTTAAGATAATTTCAGTCTCACAGTTGTCTGAACTGGGAACTTCTCTGGATCCAGATTTGTTTTAAATTGGAATATTCTAAGGTTTTGTTTTGAAATATTTTGACTCACAGGGTTGTTTAAACCCAAAAATTATGAATGATATGAATAATATTGGGTCACTAAAGGGTTCATCTCTGGTTAAAGTGGTGCAAGCAAAACAACTGATAGGCTTTACCATGCTCAATGTCCCATGTCCAAGGAAGCAGAAGAAGGGTTATGCAAAATGATAAAGTGAAGCCATTGTTGCATGTGAATATTCACTGGTGAATAGCTCTCTGAGAGCGGTACATGCAGCAGTATATCCTGCTGGTCCAATCGTACCTAATCCAGCAACTATTAGGGTGCAATATCTGCTGGGAATTCATTCTTAGATCAGGTGGCTAGAAACAGCTATGTCAGGAAATGCTGTAGTGCTTCAGATGTTTTCCACAAGAGCACAACAGAAGTGTAAGAAAAATGAGGATGTGTACAATGTGGATATTTCAGACTTGACACCTGACATATCTTCATCATCAAATGATGGATTTGTTTTGCAGCAGTCTGATGATCAGATATTAATATTGTCTGATACTCACAAGTACTCACTAAAGGAAAAGAATCAGTTCTGGAGTGTCTTATGTATAGGAGAGAAGAGAGAATATAAGCCCATATGGATCTGCATCTGTCTGTCATAACAAAAGGGACGTTTTTATTGATTAATATTGCAGTTCCACTGGATTTAGAATGAAAGTTCAGTGATTTACCTGTGATCATGTTGAATGGTTGAAAACATTGATTTGATTGATGCAGTTATTCTATCCTACACATTTTCTATGTTTGTTTGATTTTTGTTTTTAATGCGGTTAATGCTGCTTTAGAAGCTCAAGGTATGATTCGACACAGACCTTCGAGCTACCGTCCCTACTTTATAGTCTTTAATACCAGCTTTGTCTTCTTTATCTGAGACAGTTGTGATCCTTGTGCTCTCTGCTCCCTGTGTTACTGTACAGTACTCTCTCACTGACTGTTTGCTTTTCTGTCTGTTTACTCTGGAGAAACTTGGCGACTGCTGAGGAGCGAGATCTCCAGGCGTTCTGCAAGGAGGTTATCGAGCTTGACTGCTGCTGTTGTAGAGACAGTCCAAACTCCACTGACGGAAGATGAGGCTGCTCCGGACACAGAGGGTTTTTTGCCTCCACTCCCGCACAGGAAAGGGCCTGCAGTATGGAGTCTGTCCTTACGTGGTTTGTGATTGGATCGTCAGAAAACTGCTTTAGAGGAAGTCACATGACTCCATTCATGGGCTCTGTTGCAGCTGGCTAGAGCTCCTAATGGAGTTTGGTCCTTTTTTATTTCATTTATTTACTCTTTTTGGTTATCGGTGCAGTTAAGAATGTTTCTCAGCAGGAACCCTCTGCCTTTTACTCCAAACTCGTCACCAGCAAAAAAGGTTATGTCTCCTCAGATATCAAATTACCATAATTACAGTGACATTCAGGTAATAAAGCCTACTGTACTCTTTAATGGGGCACTTGGTATCGTATTTTTGGCTGTTCGTCACGTCCTTGGTGAGAGTTCAGAGGCCATCGCTGTTTCATTGTTAATGCATCGACTCCCCAAGGTTTAGCTATTGCAGCTAGTGTTTTCATTAATAACCTTCCAGATTTCTCCATCCCCTTCCCATTTCATCTTAAAGATCTAGAACATGTAACAGATGATCTGCAGATTGTGCTCCAATCTTCCCTTAACAGTGTTGCTCCAATCAGAATCAAACAAATTGGCTGGGAAAAACTAGCATAGTGCTTTTATGATCACACAACCACACATGCAGTATGATCCTGGTTATTCGTAGCTGTGAACGTCAATAGAGACACAGAATTAGAATTTCTATAACTCCAATGGTATCAATTTGATCAAGCGACCATTCCTACTTTATAGTTTTTATCAGCTTTGTTTTTTTTTCATCTGAGCCAGTTGTTGTGATGCTTGTGCTCTCTTCTCCCTGTGTTACAGTACAATACTCTTTCTCACTGACCGTCGGTTGCGTCAGCGTGGCCGGAAAAAAGCCAAGGGTTTCTCCATCATAGTTGGTTTTCACCTCTGTGTACCGGTTCGAGGTCCTCAGCTCTTCGCCTTCTTCACCTGCTCCTTTACCAAGGGCAACTCCTCAGGGTGGTGTTCTCATTGTTGGAGATTCTACTTTAAAACAGTGAAAAGTTCTCAACGAATAACACCACAATCTCCTTTTTTTTCAGGTGCTCATGTCCTGTACGTTGTCAGGCGGCTTCGGCACTAACGTTCTCCACTATTCTGTTTCTGGACACCACTTACCAACGAGTGAGCGAGCCGTTTACCCAGCTCCTTATGCTCCACTGCTGGCTGCGGAACAGGTGCATCAGCGCTGATTTCATAGAGAATTGGGAGAGCTTTCGGGAGAGTCTGGACCTGAGCAACCTGGGGTCCATCGTTCTCTCCAGGAACACCAAGAAGGTGCTACATCAGGACTGTCTGGCCCCTCCCAGTCAGGTTAGTGAAATAGATAGTGGGCAGGTAAGTGAATTACATGATTTACTCGACAAACCCTGCCATATCAAGACTGTGTCTGTCCCCTGCATGGTTTGTAATTGTGAAAATTTACATAAATTCCTCCGGATTTCTGAGTAAAAGCAGTTCTCGCTTTGAATTTGCCCTGTTAAATATATGATCTCTAGTGCCTAAAGCAGTAATTGTCAATGAAGTACTCAGGTGTTGAGTATATTGATGCATGCAAACACGTATAAGATCCAGTCTCTCGCCGTAGACGCTAGAACAGAGTCGCAGTCAAATGCCCTTATTCTGTGTCAGCACTGCTAAACAATGGCCCTGTGTTCAGTCAGAGTTTCACAGTCACATTGCTAACCGTTCCTTAATCGTCCAGTGTAGATACCTAAGGCTTTTCTCGGTACTGTGGGAGCTTTAAAACACGTAGCTGGTTCTCAGATTGCTTTCGGTCAACATATATAGTCCACAAAATGTAATTTCTTCTCCTTGAAGTGTGTAGGCTACAGGTTATTTGTGCATCTAAAAGTCCAGTCAGAGCGTAATCATTTAGTCTTTGTCCATTAATAGATCACATGCATTTTAAGATGACCTTTAATATATTAAATCTAGGATGGCTATGCATTTTCCCCATGCTTCTGAAGTTAACTTTTGCTGAAACTGCACTAATTGAGAATGTTCTTTTAAGAATGTACTAGTTTTACTGACAGTTCCTCAACTCGCACTGACGATCAGCGTAGATCTTGATGGGTGGTGACTACCACTGGCCAAAGCTAAATTTCAATCTTTTATGGGAGCTTCTGGGAGAGGAGTCGAATCTTCTCAGCTTCACCTCCATTGCCTGAGTCACTTGTGTGTCCATAAGCTTTGTCCAAACTGAAACCGGAGCACCATACAGCGATGTCTGCCTGTGTTTCTTCTTTTCATTGAACGTTATTTTTTATGTAATCTTTTGTTCATATATCCGTTTATATTCATTTTTTTATGCTTGGGTCTACAGTGGGACCGGGGAATTGATGGGCCATCATGTGATTGCTTAAAAAGAAGCGTGGTTGCGTCACTGACATGGTCACGTTTCAAGCACGTGTGACTCCAAACTGCTGTTTCGATGCAGCTCGAAAACGTAATTCGACACAGCATCAAGCGATCATCCCTACTTTATAGTCCTTATATATCAGTTTTGTCTTTTTTTTAAAGTATAAATACTTTAAGGGTTCAAATAATTGATGTTGCTTCTGTTACACAGTCAAGATCTGAGCTGCCAAGTGAGAATGACGAGACTGAGACTAATGACTAACCAGAGATCAACCCTCTATTGACCCAATATCATTCATTCTGAGACCAGAAATGTTTTGGAATTTCAACAAAAACTGGTAAAAGTGGTGCAAGCAAAACAGCTGATAAGCCTTACCATGCTCATTGTCCTCTGTCTACCTGTGGCCATGTTGAATGGCTAAAAGCATTGCCATATAAACGCAGTAATCCCATCCTACACATTTTCTATATTTTTATTTTTGTTTCAATGCGGTTCTGCTTTTAAAACTTGATGTGATTCGACACGGACAGTTGAGTGATCGTCTCTACTTTATAGTCTTTAATACCATCCCAATGAGTGATTCTGGGTCTATTTAGGCACTCTACTGACAAGGTTTTGGAAATTATTTATTTCTCAGGGCTGTTCAAATTAGATTTATTGTTTTTAAAATATTGTTTTGTGATGATTGCTTAATTTTCAAAATACCCAGATGTTTTTCCTTTGCAGACAACAGGACGTCATCACAGTGGCTAAGAGTCTTTTCAGAGAAGTAATTCCATGGTGCGAGCAGCCTTTCCAGTGCCGACAGACTCTGGACACTCCATACAGAGCGACGATTGGATCATGGTGACTCCTCCAACACAGCCGTCTTAATCCCATCACTAGCAACAATGGTGGACACAGAGGGTCGTCGTCTTCACTTTACCTCTGCTAACTGGTTCGAGGTTATCATTTCTTCGACTTCACCTGCTCCGGCACCGAGGACAGCACCTCAGGGCGGTGTTTTCTCACTGTTGGAGATTCTTCTGAAAAACACTGAAAAGTATCGGAGGCCAAAGAGTAACGCCAAGGTTTCCTGTTTTCCAGCTGCCCGTGTCAAGTCAAGTCAAATTTATTTGTATAGCGCTTTTTACAACTGTTGTCGTCACAAAGCAGCTTTACATAATTAGTACTTAATAAAGGACAGAGACAGAGAAGAAAGAAGAAATAACATGAAGGGTCAAAGACCCCCGTGAGCAAGCCAACGGCGACAGTGGCAAGGAAAAACTCCCTCAGAGCTGGAGGAAGAAACTTTGGGAGGAACCAAGGGGGACCCATCCTCCTCTGGCCAGACTATTTAAACATTAATGATAAAAATTACCAAAGCAGATACAACAGAAAGTTGATTGTGGTGATATTAATAGGGTCAGACAGACACGAGCCCATCTAGGTTTCAGCACGGCCACCAAACAGGCAGCAGCGGCAGTGCGGGTGAGCCATGGATGGTGGCGGGTTGGGGGGGACCCGCTGGCCGGACTGGTAGGTGGCAGCTGGTTAGACGCAGGTAGAGGGGACCTCAGCGGGCAATCTTCCAGCAGGTCGGACTGGGTGGCCATTTACTCGAAGAAGGTAAAAAGAGAAAAGTTAGTTCTAAGAGGAATTTTATGGAGTGCAGAGAATGTTGAGAATAAGCATCTGGGTATGTCTGACGACTCTGGCAGGTCTGATTATCACAGCATAATTAAAAGGAGAGAGCCAGAAGGTAACACGGACACGGGCGCACCCTGAGAACACCAGCATCTATCTGCTCCACCGTCAACAAACCTGAGTGATCGCGTGTAAGCAGCGAGACGACAGCTCCAGCATCTCAGTGTACTACAATTCCCTGGGTCCGCGAACCCCTGGACCTGCAGCCCTTATCTAAGAAACATTAATTACCAAAAGCTAAACTAAACATATAAGTTTTCAGCTTAGATTTAAAGATTGAGACTGTGTCTGAGTCCCGAACATTATCTGGAAGGTTATTCCAGAGCTGGGGGGCTTTATAAGAAAAGGCTCTTCCCCCTGCTGAGGTTTTCTGAATTTTGGAAATGAGTAAGAGGCCAGCACCCTGAGATCTAAGTAGTCTTGATGGTTCGTAATATACAATAAGATCCTGCAGGTACTCAGGAGCGAGGCCATGTAGGGCCTTATATGTTAATAGAAGAATTTTGTATTCGATACGGAATTTAACTGGGAGCCAATGAAGTGCTGATAGAACTGGACTGATATGGTCAAATTTTCTAGTTTTAGTAAGGACCCTGGCTGCAGCATTTTGCACCAGCTGAAGTTTATTGAGGATCCTGCTGGAACAACCTGACAGTAGTGCGTTACAATAATCTAGCCTTGAGGTAATAAAAGCATGTACTAGCTTTTCTGTGTCTTGTAGTGATGAGTTTCTTAGTTTGGAGATGTTCCTAAGCTGCATAAAGGCTGTTCTACTAATATTAGCTATATGTTGCTCAAGTGATAAATCTGAGTCGAATGTGATGCCAAGATTTTAAGCTGCTAAACCAGGAATGATGAAAGCATCAGCCAAGTCTAACATTAAGTCTGATAGTTTATTTCTAGAGTCTTTTGGACCTAAAAGGAGAACTTCGGTTTTGTCACTGTTGAGGAGAAGGAAGTTATGTGACATCTAGAGTTTTATATCCTTTACACAGTCCTCCATTTTCTGTAGTCTAAATTTATCGTCAGGTTTGGCTGATATATAGAGCTGTGTGTCATCTGCATAGAAATGGAAATTAACGCCATGTCTGCTTATAACTGAGTCCAGTGGTAACATGTATAATGTAAATAATAGCGGTCCTAAAATTGAGCCTTGCGGAACTCCATATCTTTCTTCTGCGTAGTTTGAAGATAAATCTTTTATCTTTACAAATTGATAGCGTCCCGTTAGATATGATTGGAACCAAGATAGGGCTGTCCCTGTGATTCCAACCATTTTCTCTAATCTTTCTAGTAATATAGTATGATCTATTGTATCAAAGGCTGCACTAAGGTCTAGTAGGACTAATAAAGATACGTAGCCTTGATCAGAGGCAAGAAGATCATTCGTAATCTTCACTAGGGCTGTCTCTGTGCTGTGATTGGGTCTAAATCCAGACTGGAATTTCTTAGGTATAAGCAGAGTTGTTGGGCCACAGCTTTTTCTAATATCTTAGATACGAATGTTAAGTTTGAGATGGGTCTATAATTAGATAATACGCTAGGATCAAGATTTGGTTTCTTGATTAAAGGTTTTATAACTGCTATTTTAAGTGTTTGGGGTATATGCCCAAGGCTATGGGATGAATTTACAATTGTTTGAGGTCTGATTATAATTGGGAGAATTTCTTTTAGCAATTTAGAGGGAATCGGGTCGAGTGTACATGTTGTACAATTAGCTGAGGATATAATTTTTTCTAGTTCAGGCTGTGGAAGTGGGTAGAAGGCTTCCAGCCTTTGTTCTACAACTAAGTTATGTTCTAAAGCAACTACATCAGGTGACGGCCATGTTTGATTTAATAAGCAGGGTTGGATTTGTTGTCTAATATTTTCTAATTTATTATTAAAATAGTCCATAAAAACATGACTGGTTAAAGATGTTGGAATCTGGGGTTGAGAATCTGCCTGGCTTTTAGTGAGTTTAGAGATCTCATTAAAAAGAACTCTGGGATTATTTTTGTTTTTCTCGATCAGCGATCAGTGCCTTTCTATATTGACTAAGGCTGTCCTTCCACGCAGAGTGGAACACCTCTAGTTTGGTCGTCCGCCATTTACGCTCTAGTTTCCGCACTGTTTGTTTTAAGGTACGAGTTTTATCACTGTACCACGGTGCGAGCCTTTTTTGCCTCATCATTTTATTTTTGAACGGTGCTACTTTGTCTAAGGTTGATCGAAGGGTATTCTCTAGATCGTTTGTTAATTTAACTAGCTCCGTTTGGTCTGACGGAGTGTAAGCTAAGGTCGATAGGGGTGGGAGATTTTTAGTAAACTGTACAGCTGTCATTGGTGTTATTGTGCGCTTTAGACAGTGTTGGGGAGAAGAATTAACATTTTGCCTTAGATGTAGCTCAAAGGAGATTTGATAATGGTCTGATATTACTGAGCTTTGAGGTAGAATATTTAGCTGATCAATGCGAACACCCAGGGTCAGTTCTAAATCTAGGGTATGGTTACAGTAATGTGTGGGTCCAGTTACGTTTTGTATAATGCCAACAGAATCTAAAATTGATACAAACGCCTTTCTTAATGGATCGTCTGCTTTTTCAAAGTGAATATTAAAATCTCCTACTATTATAACTTTGTTGCTGCACACTGCCAAGTCTGCAGCAAAATCACTAAATTCTTTAAAAAATTCAGAGTAGGGCCCTGGAGGCCTATAAATATTAATCAGTGAGAAAACATTTTTATTTTTGGCTGGATTTGATATATTAATGTAGATAAGCTCAAAAGAAGTGAAGGGGTTACAGTGTTTTTGAATAATCTCTAGTGTATTCTGATAGATTATACATACTCCACCACCTCTGCCTGATAATCTAGACCTATGTACATATTTATAACCTGCGGGAGTGGCTTCATTTAGTGCTATATATTGATCAGGTCTAATCCAGGTTTCGGTTAGGCAGAAAACATCTAGTTTCTGATCACATATCATTTCATTTACGATCACTGCTTTTGAGGATAGTGATCTAATGTTAAGTAGACCGAGCTTTAGGTCTGAGGTGCTGCTGTTATCGTTGAAATGAGAGATTTTAACACTGATTAAATGATTAAAACGAGCTGATCTAGCTGTTCTATGTTTGGGTTTAATTCGGGGCACAGACACAGTCTCAATACAGTGAAACCTGGGTGATGCCTCAAAGCAGCTCGCAGACGGTCGGTTTAGCCAGTCTGTCTGCGGCCTGGTCCCGGCTCTGGATTGTCAGCAGCCTTTTACACTCCTCTGCCGACTAACTAGCAGACTATGAGCTATGCTGCACGAAAGTAAGGCAGCACCCTCCCGCGTGGGGTGGACACCATCCCTACCTAAAAAACCAGGCTTGCCCTCAAACTTTAACCAATTATCTATGAAGCCCACATGATTTTCGGAACACCACTTGGACATCCAGCGGTTCAGCGCTGTGAGTCGGCTGTAAGGCCTGATTCGTTCGTACACTTTTGAATGCTTTTATACAAATCTTTCCATCGTTTTCCCTCTATCGTAACTTTGTTTCGATCAACACATTATGCTCTTCATGATTGGCAATAGTATTCCATGTGAAAATCATAGGCAGATGAGTATATGAATAACAGTACAAGTGGATAACATGTACAGGTGGATGAGTAATGAATTTGGTAGTATATGAAGCTATCAGTGAGAGAACAAAACCTTTAAAAAAATACAGGACATAAAATGCTTGGGAAACCCCTTGGGAGACTGTACCTTTTACTCTGGTTCCTATCTACGTAACTCTTAACAGAGTCCTGTCCAACCATCAAGAGTAACATACAGCCAGGAATCTCCACAAATCCAGTAAACATCCGGTACTGAAATTTTCTTTCAAACCGAACAATGGTTGATTGGGCTGTATCAGGCAAATTAGTTACATTATGTGTCATACACCAATGAACCTGTATTGGGTATATTGTAGTATTTGGAGCAAAGAGTTTTGCTATTGAAGTTGTTGTACTCTGAGTTGCCCTTGTACATCAAACGCCTAAATGGGCACAGGTCACTCAAGTGACTCTTCTCCTAGAACAAATTAGAATACACAAGACACTAGTTAGAATGGTTGCCATAATTAAGAGGCAGAATCGCCAATCTCACAGATTTATTAGATGCTGGGATCAGTGGGATGACTATCATGACTGTGATAACAGCCAGAAGTTCCTCTAAAGTAAGAGCACACGAAAAGGATGCCACGACATCCTACACTGAGTTTGGTCTTGTGATACAAACTGAAAATTGGTAGAAATCTATTGGTTCACAATTTTGGTATCACAATCAGGTCTCCTAGTCAGAGACTATCCCTCAGATAGTAGAAGCCTGCTATTTCTCCTTCTTGCAGCCTGATGAAGACCTCAGTTATGAAGTGCCCTCACTGGTGCATTACCACACAAACCTTCTGCACGCAGGTACAGCATCAGGGCTTCCAGCTCTTCAGTTTTCATTTATTAGAAACCTCACCCAGCTACTTTTAGTTGTTGTAGCACATTAGTTTCATTAGATTGTTTTTACCCTCATTTACTTTTTTAACATTGTGAAAATAAAATACATTAATTAGGGTGACTCATGAGTTGATGAAAGACAAAATAAAAATGATCAATTTTATTAAACACTTCTATGAATGTCCTATTTGCAAAGAAATAAGGGTTATATAACCGTTGTGATACTTTGTATGCATCACATTGTTTAAAATGATGGTTAAACATGGTTTGAAGTAGAAAATGTAGTAGAGCTAATTGGTGTACAGTGTATATATTGAACAATACTAGAAATGCTCAGATTAGTATATAAACCCCAATCAGTGCAACAAATAATGCAAAACAGTACAGCAACAGATGTGTATTATATTACATAATATATTACAGAAAAATATATAACAGCCTATAAAGTGACTTGAGAGACGTGCAGCTTTTACTCCAGTGGTTGCTCATTAGACTGTCTGAAACGCTGCACTATGGAGAATAATTCAAGTTATTACATTATTGGTTATTGTTTTGTGTGCTAGTTCTTCAGCACAGTGTGACGTAGAAATGAAAGGACAATTTCTAGCTGTGCAGCATACAGTCAAGCCTTGTGTGTTTATTTAGCCCAAGAAAAAAAAAACGCAATAAACAGGTGTTTTCCACCTACCAGCACCTCTCTTGACTTCAGTTTGAGTCCCTCTATGGCTGGTGCTTGAAACATACTGTTTACAAAGACGAGAAACATATTCCTCATCTGGGCTGTCATCACCTTTTCCTTTTCTTCCTGGTCATCTGTTCCCCAATCAAAACTGTAGAATTTAAGATTAGTAAATACTAGGAATCATATTACAAGTACCTTTACTTCTCCAGCACTGCTCTAAACAATGATTTACAATTTACACACTGTTCCTGAAGTCATGTTCATGAACATGAAGTTTGTTAATGTTCAGGTTTTTGTTGTCTTGGACACTCATATTCTGAAGACTATATTCTGAAGAATTATACACTCTCAGCATAGGTGTGGATTGCAGCTACTATGTCCTGTATCGACTCATTTACACAGAAAAGTGTGCATCATTTCACTAATATATCAAATTACAACAGTGAAATCTGCCCACATCCACTGATTTAGTCACAAATCTGAGTAATTTCTACAAACGTGTAGATTTTATCAGATACGATGGATAAACAGCTAATGTTTAAGCCCCTAAAGCAGTCATTGTCAATGAAGTTGTCAATGAAGACTGCTAACTACTTTAGTTCACCAGAGGTTTTTCTTTGTGAAACTGCTTGCTTTTGCTCTGCCAAGGACGCAATGCCCTTAAGAGCAGTGAAAAAACCTGGAAAATACGGAGATACCGTGATTAGTCATACCACAATATTTTTGCAGACATACTGTGTAAATCTCATACCGTTGCAACCCTAACTGTAACACACATTGCAACCACCACCACTGTGATCATTCAGGTATTAAATCATAAAATCAAACCATATTCAAGTAATAAATCATATTGTACTTGGTACCATTTTTGTGGCTATGCTCAGCCCGTTCTTGGTGAGAATTCATAGGCTGTTGCTGTTTTATTCTGAATGCATCGACTCCCCAAGGTTTTAGCCAGTACAATTTCTCACATGGAAGTGGTCATTACAGCACGTCCAGAATTCTTTAGGTAAATTGCTCTATACTAGTATACACCTCTCCATATCTAATAGTGTTCTCTGATTTCTCTCTGCTGTATTTTGATGTGGTGAGCAAGGTGCCACTCAGTAGCTTTTACTGTTGCATCTTTTTAGTTTTCAGAAAATAAACAAAGACTGCACCTGAGTAATCCTTAGTAAATGCCAGCATGGAGCCCGTGACTACTAACTAACGGTTTTGATAGAGGGAACAGTGTCACACCATCGGTTGATGTGAATGGATGTTTTCTTTCCACAGCTACAACCCACCAAAATAAGACCCCCGCAGTAAGGTCACACTAATGAGAGCACACCTGAATAAATTACCAACACTCCACTTGCTCTCAAACTGTATATGACATTCCACAGCATAACTCGCCTGTTTCCATCCCAAACACAAAGCTCTTAACTTTCTCCAGCTTGAGCTTAGATGCGGGTTTTTCAGAACCATATCTGCTGTGGGACAGAATTCAGCATTTTACACTCATGAAGCGCTGATCGAATGAAGTGGTGTCTAACGTGGACGTATTTGCCCCCTTTTCGACATGCAGGGTTCTTGGAAAGAGCAATTGCACCTTGGTTGTCTTCAGATATTTTTACAGGTGTATATTGATCACTGACCATGACATATAGTAGCTGTTCTTGTAACACAGTTTGTAATCAATTGTACCCTGATGACCTTTTTTCTGAAGTTAATAAATCCTGAGTGTTGCCTCATGAAAAGAAAAGTCTAAACCAGGGAAGTCCTTGGTGTGAGTTGATTCAGGAATGATGCCTTTGTCCCACTGAGTCATCTGTGTTTCTCTATTTGCACTCCTTACAATTAATTTGCTTCTCATGTGGGATAAACTCTACACAAACAAGCCAGAGAAAGAGAAGCCTTCTGCTAAAGAACAGCACAAAACCTCATATGAATAAAACACACCCAAAGCTTGTCTGAATATATAAACAATTGAACCATAGCAAACTTATAAGGAGTATTAGAACCTATAGTTCCTCCAGTAACAGTCTTCATTACAGTGAGGTCTGAAATTAGCCACGCTTTCTTGCTTTATTAGCTTTGTCTTCATTATCTGAGACAGTTGTTGTGATGCTTGTGCTCTCTGCTCCCTGTGGTACTGACCGTTGTTAGCATTTCTGTCTGTGTTTACTCTTAAGGAACATGGCGACCGTGGAGGGATGAGTTTTCCAGACGCTCTACAAAGTGGTCGTCAAGCCAACCGATCCAGCTGTTGTCATAGAGGCAGTCCAAACTCCACCAACTGAAGACGAGGCTGGAGGCTGCCTGTGACTCCTTTCAGTGCAACAGTCTTCATTCCAGCACGGTGGACACAGAGGGACAGCATCTCCACTCCCGCATCTGAGAGGGCCTGGGATCATCAGAATGGTTGAGAAAAGTCGAGTTTTCGCCTCTGCTGACTGGTTTGCATTCCTCAGCTCTTCTACTACGCCTTCACCTGCTTCCTCATGGAGCACAGCTCCTCAGGGCAGTGTTTTTATTGGGTACTTTCAAGCGTTTTACTGTAGAATTTCCAACAAAGAGTAACATCAGGCCATGTGTATTCGGTACCACTGTTCTCCACTATTATTCACCCGATGCCGCGTGGTCCTGAGGGACAGAAGCCAGGATCATCATCTTTGGCCTCTGCCCACTTATTGACGAGTGAGGGAGCCATTTACCCAGGCCTTTGAGCTCCACTGCTTGCTGCGGGACAATGTCACTCAGTCTCTGTACTGCAGGGTTTGTCTGAGATACTGTGTCTGTCCCCAGCATGGTTTGGTCAGAAAATCTTCTATAAAAATCTTCACATTAGAATTGATATCAATTCTTCCATCTTTCCAAGTGCAAGCAGTTTTCACATTAAATCTGGACTGTTCGTCCTTCGTTGACAAAACAGCGCCGCCTTGGCTGCCTGTGATGGTGGCACTCCACACTTTGAAACTTTTTGTCTTTACACAGCACCATTTGAACAACAGCATTGGACTGATTGTGTTGCTTGCTTCCCACCACCTACAAGATCTGATCCAGGATGCTTTTTCAGGTGGAACTGAAATGGACTTTTAGGTTGGGGATGAAACCAGACCAGAAATGAACACTTTCTGAGTAATATGACCCAGAACATTGAGTTTCCTTGGCATCTATTTAGGAACCCAGGACTCTGTGGCCTGAGGAGACAATTTGTTTGATTGCTACAATTATTGTGGTTCATATCATTTTCAAGGACAATGCACTGCCTAATGTTGTGTTTGTAAATTCTACCAATGTCAGTGTCACATGTGGGTGTCATATGTAGCCAAAGTGCTTCAGGACTGAAACTAGGGTTGAGCACAGCAGTCTTTACGGGATAGTTGGATTCCATGTTTGGTAGCTGGAAAAGGTTGATGGTCATTTTCTCTAGTCTCATCATATGAATTGCAATGCTTGTGCTCAGTGGCTGCTGTATTCCTCTGTGCATTCAAGGCCTTATTATGTTAAGTCTGTTTCTTTGCAAGTATAGTAATTCTGTGTCTACTGTAATGACCTTGAATTCTGCCTGTCATTTGTGCAGTCCTATGCTAAAGCAGGCCTGTGTTTAGGGAAGGACATTTTATTTTATCTAATTCTTAGAGAAAACAAGGACTGACCACACATTTATACTCAAAGATGTGTTTTAAATTGTCCTGAAACCTTTACTGTTTTCTGCTCACCGTGAAATGACTTCCATCCTACCAATTGGATCTTGTCCCAGTGTTACCCCTTTCCCCACCTACACCCCCCCCCCCAAACAAATCCTCCTAAATATTCTTCTATTGAGGAGAGGTGAGTGATTCTATTGTTCCTCCTTCTCTCTCTCGCGCGCTCTCTCTCTCTCGCGCTCGCTCTCTCTCTTTCTCGCGCTCGCTCTCTCTCTCACACCATGCATTACCTGCCTAGACTTTAACATTTCACTCACCTTCATCTTTTATTACTTGACAGCGAATTTCCATATTCTCTTAATTTGATTGTTGTGCTATCTGTTGTCAACCAGAGGAGGATGGGTCCCCACGTTTTCTTCCTCTCGATTTGAGAGTTTTTCTTTGCCACTGATGCTCAAAAGAGCCCAGATCTCTGTAAAGCTGCTTTGTGACATTTGTTGTAAAAAAATGCTTTATAAATAAACTTGAAAGGAAACCAAGCATTAAAAATCAATTCAATTTAACAATTGTTCTCATTTTGTCCTATTATTCAATATAATCACTCTATTTTCCTGTGTTTGTTTTTATATATATATATATATATTTTGCTTATTGACGCTTTGAACGTACAACCAAGTTATGATGACAACTTCAAGTACTTTCCTGCTTTAGGGAAGCTAGGGCTGTTTAAGCCTGGATTTGATAAATACTCTTCTGTATTCTGAAAGCAATGTATGAAGTCTTTAATCCCATATTTTCTACGTATAATATGTGTTTAACATTTGCTGTTCTAGTAGACTAGTGGTTATAGAGTTGGTCTCTTTTTAGTATGCTCGGCCATTTCTAGCCATAAAAATATTAAACCTGGACTGGTCTCTAATGCTGACAGAGGTTTCTGACTGGATTCTCACAACAGGCTTCTTACTCAGACTAAAAGCCAGAGCATTTGTCACAGTATGTTAATTGACAATTGGTTGCATAACAGTTGCTTCAGGTAACTACATATTAATTCATTTACTAAGGAAGTAAAGGGTGAACACAAATGTACATTTCCCCATGTAAATGAGGAGCCCACAAGGCTGGTAGAGCCGTACAACCCCATACACACTTCCCAGATACAGAGTTAGGGAAGCGTTTCCACTTTCTACGTGACATGGGACAAGAAAGACTAACCAAACTCATAAAAGAAAACAAACATTAGTAAACATGCAATCTGTTTCCCCATTGCAAACAGTACACATGCAAGAATTTTTTTCTTTTTTAAATATATATATATATATATAAAATCTTACTTGCATACATATCTTAAATCAAAAATAAACTTCTGTTAAAATCTCCATTAGTGATGCATTTTCACAGCTCGCCATGCAGGGAAGGAAGGTGAAGATTGTCCACCGGGGGTGCTGTTACACTCCGCTAGCTCTGTGTGTAAAATCCTTAACATTACCTATCACTAAAATGGTGGAGGGATACATGCTGCAGGATATTGTGTGATTAAAAATCGTCCCGAAAGAAAACTGTACTTTTCTCAGATCAGCCACTTTTTCCCCCCTAAAGCATCACTCCATATAAAACTCAGAAGACACGTGTAGCTTCACTGGTGAGTTTGGATAGGAAATATAATGACTATATCGGAGTTGTCATGACGACCAACGCCTGGTTCCATTCACCACCACTGCAAAGAAATCAGTAAGTTTCTGTACAGTGAAGCACAATTTGACTGCAGTGACCCTGTCTGACCTGTCCAGCTCTCTGAATCAGTGCTCAATCTGAATGTCCTGAACAGCAGATTCTCTATAAGATCTGATGGGTTTGATATTCTCTTACTCCTCACTCTGCTCTTCACTCTGTAACCAGATTTGTTTGAGAGAACCACAAAGGTTTCTGTGAGATTTTAATCTTTTATTTTTTAGAGTAGGAGATTTCTGGCTCCTGTAGGGGGCGCTATTAAACCCACACAGCAAAGAATCACAGTGCAGAATGAACACGAATGTGAGATTTTAGCTTTTATGATTCCTTTAAGACTGAATAGACAAATAAATAATTTTCTGCTCCACTAAACCAGCTGACCCCAGCCTGCACTGGTCCTACTGGGAGGTCTGTACTGGTATAGACGCAGAGCTGCTGATAAGGGAAAGTCCGGTCAGCAGTGAGCTCCTGGCACTGATCCAGCAGCATGAGTGGACCTGTGTCAGAATCCTCCTTTATGACATCATCCGTGAAGTCACAGCGAGGCTCAGTGCAGTGCGCCATTCTCTCCAGCAGGTCAGGGTCAGTAGGTGTCCTCCTGCTGATCTCCTGCAGGACCTTAAATAGTTCTCCATTCAGAGGAACTTCCAGTCGCTGTTGGAGCCAGTATGAAGTGCGTTAGAGTGGGATAACACTGAAGAACTGAGCAGCGAAACCGAACTGAAGGAAATGAAGAAGACAAAGAAAAGTAAGAAAAAAGAAGAAAGAAAAAGAAGACAACGAAAAGAAAAAGCAGGAAAAAAAGGAAAAGAAGACAAAAACAAAGAAAAAGAATAGATTAAGAAGACAAAGAAGATGACGAAAAATTCAAAGAAAATGAAGACAAAAAAGAAAAAGAAAAAAATTAAAACAAATAAGAAGAAGAAGACAGAACATAAAAGAAAACAAATATAAAGTCAAAGTTAAAATACAAAGAAAAAAAGATAAAAAAAGACAAATAAGAAAAAGAAGATAAAGACAGCCAACAAAAAACAAAGAAGACAAGACCAAGGAAAAAAACAAGATTAAGAAAACACAAAGAAGAAAAAGACACAAAAGACAAATAAAAACAAGACAAAGATAAAAAACAACGAAGAAAAGAAGAAAAAGACAAAGATTAAAAAGAAGAGGACAAAGAAGACAAAGAAGAAAGACAAAGAAGGAAAAGATAATGAAGAATAAGACAAAAAAGACAAAGATAAAATAAAAAAAACTAAAAGGAGTTGAAGACAAAAAAGAAAAAGACAAAGAAAATAGCAAGAAAAGACAAATAAGAAAAAACTATAAAGAAAGATAAAAAAGACAAATACAAAGAAGAAAGACAAAAGGATAACGAAAAGACAAAGAAGACAACGAAAATACAAAGAAGATGAAGACCAAGAAAAAAAAAGGGAAAAAACAAAGATGAAAAAGACCCAAATGAAGAAAGACAAAGGAGACAAAGATAAAAAACTAAGAAATAAAGACAAAAAAGAACAAGAAAAACAACACAAAGATAAAGTACAAAGAATAAAAAGAACAAAAAAAAACAAAGAAGAAATACAAAAGAAAGACAAAAACATAAAGACACAGAAGAACAAGACAAAGATAAAATACAAAGAAGAAAAAGATAAAGAAGATAAATAAGAAAAAGAGAAAGAAGACAAAGGAAAGACCAAGAACATTAAGTACAACAAAAGAAAAGGAAGAAAAAGATAAAAAAAAATACAAAGATAAAGGAGAAAGAAGATCAAAAAGAAAAAGACAAAGAAGACAAAGTCAAAGAAGAATAGCAAGACAAATAAAAGAAATAAAAGGAAAGAAGAAGACAAAGCAAAGACAAAGAAGACATAGACAAAGAAAACAGGAAAAACACAAAGAAAAGACAAAGACCAAGAAAAGAAAAAGAAGAAAAACTAAGGAAAAGAATAGGACAAAGACAATACAAAGAAGACGAAGACGAAGACAAAGGAGAAAAAGATAAAAACAGATAAAAAGAAAAAGACAAAGAAGACGAAGACAAAGAAGAATAGCAAGAATAAAAAGCCAAAAACAAAGACAAAGAAAAGAAAAACAAAGGAAAGAAGAAGACAAAGCAAAGACAATGAAGACATAGACAAAGAAAAAAGGAAAAACACAAAGAAAAGACAATGAAGACAAAGACCAAGAAAAGAAAAAGAAGAAAAACAAAGGAAAAGAAGACGACAAAGAAAGTACAAAGAAGAAAAATACAAACAAGACAAAGATGAGAAATACAAAGAAAATGAAGACACAGAAGAAAGTCAACGAAGACAAAGATGACAGACAAAGAAGAAAAAGATAAAGACAAAAGATAAAAGAAGACAGATAAAAGCGACAAATATAAAATACAAAGAAAAAAAGACAAAGAAGACAAAAAAGACAAAGAAAAGTTAAACAAAGCTAAAATACAAACAAGAAAAAGATGAAAAAAGACAAATAAGAAAAAAAGAAAGAAGACAAAGAAAAGACCAAGGAGATGAAGTACAAGAAAAGAAAAGGAAGAAAAAGACAATAAGGGAAAAGATAATAAAAAGAAAAAGACAAAATATGGCAAAGAAAAACAAGACAAAGCTAAAATACAAAGAAGAAAAAGACTAACAAGAAAAAAATGAATAAATGAATACAAAGGAAGAAGACTAAGAAGAAAAAATACAAAGACAAAGAAAATGATTACAAAGGAAAATAAGAACACAAATGAAAAACAAAGAAGACAAAGAAGACAAAGAAAAAAAAAGAAAAAAAGAAAAAGGAGAAAAAGCAAACCAAAAAAGAAAGAACGTGATTTTCTCCAGTAAGGGGGGGGGGGGGGGGGGGGTGGTGAAGTGGCTAAAGCATTGGCCCAGGATTAAAAAAAAAAGAAAAGAAAAAATGAAAGGGTGGGAGTGTAGTTTCAGTAGCTGCCTGCTGTGAGTCAGGATGGTGAAGGATTGAACAACAGCCGCTAGACGTCCGCTCTTCCTCTTTTTGTCTACATCCTGGACACATAGGCAAACACTTCTTAAAATGGACCTTTCCCTACCTAACACCAATTTCCCCTAAACATTGAGCAAAAACTAAACAAAACACCTGAGCTCCCAGTGTATTTACCCCATAACAGAGTTTCCAACCAATTAAAACAAAAAGCATCATGAGTTTAAAGAGTTTAAATGTTACTGATACAGTAAAGAACCCAAAACTCAAACTAGTGTCTTACTAAGATTACCACCACCCCACAAACATCTCTATCAATGTTCTAGATACACTATGTTAACACTAGGTTACTAGGTACACTAGGTTAATCTGGTGCTTAGAGCCACTTGCTGCTAACCCTTGTGGGAAATCCTGACTCATGACCTGGACCTTGGAGGCATCACTGTCTCCGTGTTTAGCTTGTTTTTTCACTTTCTATCACTTATTTTTTTTATATGTGTTTAGTCATCAACTGCGTCATATGTTTACAGTCCACAGGTTTATCAAAAGACTCAACAGAAAGCGGAGTAGCAGTTTTACCCAACAACAGCGTTTATTTCAGTTCCCAAATCAACTGCAAGCGGTGAGGTTCTACTTTATTAAGTTTCTACTTTATTAAGTTTCTACTTTATTAAGTTTCTACTTTATTAAGGCTGTTGCTGGGCTTTTCAAGTGTACGGATTGTGGCATGTTTAGTCTAGACCCTTTTTCCTCCACTAGTGATAATGATGGTGTTTGTTCTAAATGGGAGCTAGTTAGCTCTGTGGTGGAAAAAGTGGAGCAGTTAGAGGTGAGCATCATGGCTTTACTAAAGGATAGAGAGCAAGAGTCACTGGTAGCAGCAATTTATTTTGCACATCAGGGTCCCTAAACAACCAACCACCCTTACAGTGGTCTTCCCCAATATGCTCTAGAGGGAAAAACAAGAAAAACACCAAACAGTATCTTTTGCAAAAAAAAGAAAAAATATGAAATAAATGTTAAAGCTATAATAAGTATATATGTGTATGTATATATATATATATATATATATATATATATATATATATATATATATATATGTGTATATATATATATATATATATATATATATATATATATATATATATACACAATATAGAGTATAATCAAAAGAAGCACCAATTTTTAAAAAAGCTTTAGATTATTGGTCAAATCACAGTGTAGGAATGCTGAGCATGCTGAATTTCTGGCTGGGAGAAGCAGAGAAGCATCAAGGCCAGATACAGGATAGGGAGGGAAAAGGGGGAACTAACGGTGTCTCTCAGTGGGTGTCTCTCACAGCCGATCCCGACCTCGACGCCGCACCTCCAGTGCCCAGCCAGCAGCTCAACCAGTGGCTCACCCAGCGACTCAGCCAACAGCTCAATCAACAGCCCGGGATGGCGAGGACACAGACGGAGACACACCGGACAGGGAAGTACTAAATCCATATTACTCTTTAGCCCAGCAACTCAGTAAAAACCCAACAGCTTTACCACAGACTGAAATTGTAATAAATGGGAAGAAATTAAAGTTTTTGGTAGATAGTGGGACAGCCCACTCAGTAATACAAAAAGAACAGATTGTGTGTCCACTTCAACCTGACAAAACTGTAACTATTATAGGTGTAGGGGGTAATACGAACAGAAAAGGTGTCCACTCCCCTCCAACGCAGAGTAGAAACTTATGAGTTTGAACATTGTTTCATTGTTTCACCTGTCTGTCCAGTCAACCTCATGGCACGAGATTTGATGTGCAAATTGAGTTGCACACTCCAGAGCACCCCAAAGGTGCTCTCCATTTCTTTCGGGGAACCACAGATGGTTCAGTATGACCCAGGTGTTCTGGGGTATGCTTATGAGTGGCAGTGTTTGGACAGCACAGGAGAAACAATGAAACACTTCCTTAGAGAAGTGAGTAACACAGTCACGACCCATCTACCTTGGGAGAACGTGGATGATTTACATTGTACAGCTCGTGTCAGACGGGCCTGATTCTGATTATGAGGCTGAATTTTTTTAAGGTAGATAGAGAGATGTTGAGCACTTCTACACTCGTATGGAGTGATCAGTGGGAGAAGGTGGAGTTTTCTTTAGTTTTCTTTAGCCCCACTGCTCATGCAGGGAAAACACAGCATGCATACAGGCTGTTAGCGAGCCGAACAGTGGAGCTGTTCACACAGAATGAGTCATTCATGGGTGCTGCGCTCACCCCAACTGAGGAGGAGGAGCTATCAGCACTGCCTCCCACCCTCTGGGTTCAGGGAAAACATGATGTGGGACTGATTCAGAATTGTGAACCAATTCGTATTATGCCAAAATCAGACTACAGACCTAAACAGCATCAGTATCCTTTGAAAAAGTAGCGTATGCTGTGGTCTCAGCAACAGAGGTGCTACAAACACAGCCTTTACCCTCATCATACTCAGCACAAGCAGCAGAGCTTCTAACCTTAACCGAAGCATGCAAAATAGCTGCAGGCAAAACAGTAAAACTCCAAAACAGTGGACTGACTCCAGATACGCTTGGGGAGTGTCACATGATTTTGGAATGATATGGAAACACAGAAACTTCCTAACTAGCTCAGGAAGCAAAATCAAACACCATTCATTAGTCGTGACCTCCTAGAAGCCATTTTGTTACCAGCTGCAATTGCAATAATAAAATCCTGTCAGTAGAGGCTAATTGAAATTGCTCATGGGCGGAGCCACTTGCTGGCCACCCCCCCTCCCCCCCAGCAACTGGACCATTTCAGCACTGGCAAATTTATTTTGTAGAACTTACTCCGGCTGAAGGGGAAAATACTTGCTGGTTTGTGTATGCATGTTCAGTATGTGGTCTGAGGCTTTTCCAACAGGAAAACAGGATGGAGCAGCAGTCACAAAGGCATTCCTGAGAGAAATCATTCCAAGATGGGGGCTGCCAAGCTGAGTTTCAAGTGACAACGGGACTCGTTCGTGCATACAGGTGAAAGCAGTGTTACCAGGGTCAGCAGAGAGTCCACTGCACGACTTCCAGCCAGGAGACTGGATTCTCGTGAAGGACCTGCGGAGAAGGAGGTGAAACCTACCAAGGTGGACGGACCGCATCACATGCTGATGGTCACCCACACAGCTGTAAAGATTAAAGGACGAGCGACGTGGGTACATCACACGCATTGCAAGAGGGCACCACCGGTGGAGGACAGCGAAACACAGCATACCCCGTCTTAGGTCAGACCGGCAATGCCGGCCACTATGGGCACTCGGGGACTGTCAAGAACACTGGGGTGGGGCGTGACTGTGTTTCTGCTCATCTACTGCTCCGGAACTACAACAGCATGGACATATGCGACTGTCGCAGTCCAATGGGAGACTGAGGGACCTGCCTCTGGCATTGGACTTGCCAAAGTAGGACACAAACCTCTAAGTTATACATCCAGTGTAGCAAGACTACCTGTGGAAACATGCTTTTGATAATCCTCTGCGTCAAATGATAACAGTGCACGTGGAGGAATCACAGGTGCTAAGTTGTCGCATCATAAAGGGTCTATGGACAGCTTCCCAAGAACTGGACAGGGTACTGCTATGAGAGAGCCGGCCTGCCCAGATCCATGGTTCTTAGTCTTCAAGTCGCGGGACAGCCTCAGTGGTCACATACAAGAGCAAAATATCACTTAAAATATCTCACTATGGCCAGTACCGCCTGATGGAACCATTCACTGCCTTGGGCACACTATCGGGTGGTCACTTCTTCCTGGAATAGGGACAGCAGCAACTCTGATGAAACTTAATGGATTGGCTTATGAACTTATGGTAACAGTAAATGACACTGCTGGGGTTATAGGGGCAATGAAGCAAGAACAGCAGGCCATACGAGCAGCAGTATTACAGCATCGCATGATTACATCACTGATTACATGCATCACATGCGTAAGGCAGTCACTCCCCCAGATACTATGCAAGGGGGATGGTGGGACTGGTTGTCAACCTTGTCAGGTCATGAAATGCTTCGATTAAGGTCATTAATAGCTCCAGTTGTAATGATACTGATGATTGATGATTGATCCTAGTTCCATGTTTTTTCTCCCTGGTGGGACGCTGTGTCTCAAAATCCATAAGTATCAAAATCTCAAGTACAAGGTGTAGCCCTTTTCTTAGCAACGTCCAAATCTGAGGATGATGGCCAATTTGAGGGCCTTAAAGAAATGTTTCATAATCAAGTTTAAATGATTTATTAAGAATAAAAGGGGGAAGTGTTATGGAAAATTATATTATAACCACATTATAATTGTATGTTGATTCATACAATTATATTCATACAATATTTCGTATGCGTAAATGGTGTTCTGTTCTATATGATCTACTGCACAGTTGTACGGTACATTCTGATGCTATGTCTGGTACCAGCCGAGGCCAGATAAGGAACACATGGATAAGCATTAGCTGAAACAGAGCAGTTACTTACGTTGTTCCCCAACTCACCCTCACACTCAGGGTCACAGTGTCTTAAATCTATCAACAATTATTCCTATAAGTTTGTATGTTGAATACCATTGAGGCAATCTGTATCGTGGTCACAAGCTGCGTGCAGATTCAATAAACTCTTGCTACTCAATGCATATTCTTGTCTGCCTTATCGCTTTTTGACAGAATTCCACGACAGAACTTACAGAAGAACTGACTTGAAATTCACCTAGTGATATTCCAGGATTTTATGCCCGTCTAAAACCAGAGGGCTTTTGTCCAAATCTGTGACTTCCTTCTTTTATTCTTCTTTCTTTACTTTCTTTATTTACTTTACTTTTCTATTCTTATTTCTCTTTAACCCTTATTTATGTTTATTTATTCCTAACTCTTTTATATCTTTCCAATTTTTTGTCCTAATCTGACTATTTCTCAAAGCCAACTTTTACACAGTGACTAATATACACACGCCTTACCATTAAGAAGATAAATGCCCAATCTCGCGTGGTGTTATTTAGCTCACCTCACCTTTACTAATTAGACTATTCTACACTTTATTTAACTGTCCTTTACTCTTTTTCTTATGTTCTCTATTTCCTCTGTTGCACTGCAGTCTTGGTCTCGATGCAATGAGGAGATTTGTTTTTTATTTAAGCTTCTGCCCAAAGCTTATATACAGGCTTCTCTGTTCTCTCTGGCCCCTGCTTCTGACACTGTAATTCTTATATCCAACATGAGTTAACTCCCCAGCACATCTCGTTCTCAAGGGAAGAAACACTCATTGTTTCCTTTGGGCCCCTTAGAACCTTAAGGTCAGAAAACAACTCTATACATGGTTATCTTTACATCTCAGACATTTTCCTAATTTTCTATCTCTCAGGAATGGCTGGGTCTGGCCATGCATGCAGTTGCTGCTTTATGATCTTTACATACTACATCTAATGTTTTAAAAATACAATCACAGTATTAGAGAATAAATATATATAATACATATACATACACATATATACACAGTGGGGGAAAAAGTATTTAGTCAGTTGCCAATTGTGCAAGTTCTCCCACTTAAAAAGATGAGAGAGGCCTGTAATTGACATCATAGGTAGACCTCAACTATGAGAGACAAAATGAGAAAAAAAATTCTGAAAATCACATTGTCTGATTTTTTTATTATTTTATAATTATCATTATTTTATTTGCAAATAATGGTGGAAAATAAGTATTTGGTCAATAACAAAAGTTCATCTCGATACTTTAAACTGTTGTATATCCTTTTTTGGCAATGACAGAGGTCAACAGTTATTTTTTAGTCTTCACAAGGTTGGCACACACCGTTGCTGGTATGTTGTGTATGAGTCCCTGGCGGCGTAGTGTGTTACTGACGGTAGCCTTTGTAACGTCCCCCCGTGTGGTTCTGGGATTTTTGCTCACCGTTCTTGTGATCATTTTGACCCCACGGGCTGAGATCTTGCGTGGAGCCCCTGATCGAGGGAGATTAGCAGTGGTCTTGTAGGTCTCCCATTTTCTGATTATTGCTCCCACAGTAGATTTCTTCACATCAAGCTGCTTGCCTATTGCAGATTCAGTCTTCCCAGCCTGGTGTCCTTCGACAGCTCTTTGGTCTTCACTATAGTGGAGTTTGGAGTGTGACTGTTTGAGGTTGTGGGCAGGTGTCTTTTATACTGTTAACGAGTTCAAACAGGTGCCATTAATACAGGTAACAAGTGGAGGACAGAGAAGCCTCTTAAAGAAGTTGTTACAGGTCTGTGACAGCCAGAACTCTTGCTTGTTTGTAGGTGACCAAATACTTATTTTCCACCATTATTTGCAAATAAATTCTTTAAAAATCAGACAATGTGATTTTCAGAATTTTTTTTCTCATTTTGTCTCTCATAGTTGAGGTCTACCTATGATGTCAATTACAGGCCTCTCTCATTTTTTTAAGTGGGAGAACTTGCACAATTGGTGACTGACTAAATACTCCCCCCACTCCCCACCCCCACTGTATGGATATTTGCTCTCACATTTCCCTCCTTTGATTATTTTATTTGATTTTTTTCTTCAATCATATTCAGAATCACATTTATTTTTCATTTAGCCACTTCGGAAGGGGTAAAAGGAATCCGCGTTGTTGTCACCATCATCTGCCAGGAGCTCCATGTGCCTATTGCGATGAAGCCGTGCCATCGAAAGGGAAAACATTCTACTAAAACAACGTACCATTATAGCAGAGAGCAGAGAGCAGAGAGGGTAGAATCATGCCTAATAAAAGAGCCACTGCCAAGATAGGCATAAGTACTGTCATGAGCCAGGATCCCCATGGCCCCAGCCAGTCAATTAGCCATTCCAGCAAACCAAATGGATTGCCTGTCTCATGTGGGAAATATAACTGGTAACATTAGCACTCATATCAGGGATCATAAAACAACATGAAGTGTTAACCACGCGATATACGCCACCTTCCTTTGTCAATATAAGGTCCAGGGCCATTCGGTTTTGTATGATTGATTTGAGTATAGCTAGCATTTCAGTATTCAAGGCATGTAATGCTCCTGATTTGTCATTTATTAGGGTCAAAAGTTGATAAGCCAATCCGTTAATTTTGTTCAGCGCTACCGTGGTACCCTCTCCCAGAAACAGAGACCACCCTACGTTGGATGCAGGGGTGGTCCATGGATCCCAAAGAGTGTAACCATCATTATGTCGTAGGATACCTGTGTTGCAGTGTTTTCTGAGCAGTTGTGTAGCGTGCTTTTGGCCTGCAAATTCTGGGGGTGGTATAAACTGGATTTTGGCATTAGGAGGCCTAGGAAACATCCCTTCCAGTTGCCTTTATTGGGTAATTTAGTCTCCACACACCCACATTGCAGCCCCTCCAGAAACCAACGATGATGCATTACAGCTAAATTTGAAGTCACTATTGCTACATTTAGTGCCATTGCTTCTAAGCATGGTGTAGTTAGTGTATTTAGAGCAACCTCTCGGCTTTCTTGATCTTCTGTATGAACAATGGCAATGACCACCACTGTGTCTGGATACTTGGACTTGGGCAGCACATCCAAGGCCTTCTATGGGTTCAGTAGCATTGTCAGGACATGTTTCGCTGCCCGTAAGTAACTGTGTCATTGTGCACGGTAAGCTAAGATGTTGTACATCTGCCAATGTTAATGGCAGGACTGTCCACGGAATGTGTTGACATATTATACAACTTCGGTTAGGGCTCATGTGTTTGCTGTGTACTATTGCCGACGCACACACTAAGATATGATTGCACTTAGCTAGTTATAATAGCTTAGCTATTTCTTGATTGTCTGTAGCATTCTCTAGGATGTCATCTAATTCATTTTGTAGTTCTTCAACTAAAGCTTTACTCACCCTTTGTAGTATTGATGGCTCGGCAGGTGCCTGTACCTGCACCTGCATTACTATTGTTACAGTGCTACAGTAATCTCACCCTGTGTGGTCAACACAACACCAATACTTTCCAGACTGCACATATGACCTCCACTCTTTCTCTAGCTCCATGCCTGAAGGTATTGAGGCTATTACGAGGTGTCTCAGCTACTCTAACCTGATTATATAAATCACATGTGAGCAATCGTTACACGGGTCTCTGCACAGATATTTGTTATATCCTGCATAACAGTACACTGATGCTTGTGCTTTTTTTGGCCTGCAGGTGAAGAAGTGATTGGTCTGGTCACAGGGTTGACCAGTATCTCATCATTAGGTGCTGTCAGCCAATAGTGGTGCCAGTGCTGGGTGTATAAAACCCTATACTCCCACCTAGGGAGGTGACTATGAGCTGTAGACACCACTTCATAGCTTCTCTTCCCCTCAGTGGGTTTCTTCACAGCCTGTGCTCAGAGTGCGGGATATACCCTTTCAGCACTCGTCCCACAATTCCGACCCTTACTGAGTTTCGGAAGAGTCAGGGAGTGGTGGTGCTCTTTTACAGTGTGAGTGATGTACCCACGTTGCTCTCCCTTCTATCTTCATTGCTTTAGCAGTGGCCCCGTCACCGGTTCTGGAAGTGCCGCCTTCACCTGTTTAGACAGACTGGAGAGAGAATTGTGTAATGCCACACAGTATCTTATCCTATTATGATCCATTGTTGCTCCGTCCAATGCTGTCATCTCAGGGCTTGTACCTACATGGGGAGGTCTGCCAAACACAATCTCAAATGCACTCCCACCCACCTTAGGTCTTCCACACGTCCTCATTTGCCACAATACCAGCAGGAGTACTTTTGTCTAACTTAATCCTGTGTGCTGGCTGGCTTTGGCTAGTCCTGATTTCAGTTTTCCATTTGGGAGGCAGGTACATCGTCTTGTTTTACGCAGCCACCTGATGCCCAGGTTTTCTTCTTCTGGGCTGTTGCTGAGGTTTGTATGTCTTTGACATTTATTGTCAGGTTTCATAAATGCGTAGTTTGCAGTGAGCCCTGCACTAGCGACTTGCTTGCTGACAGTTTTGCTACCGCATATGCTCTTTCATTGCTACTGTTCACTTTGTGTGTGCCTCGCATTTGCAAACAGCAACTGCTTTGAGTAAAAGTATTGCTTGCAACAGTGAGCTGCTGAGCTTGTTAGGGAATTCTTGTGCTTCCATATGGCCCCATACTCATGGAGCAACCCCCTATCTACTATCGGTTTTGTCTTTCCCTTTTTCACATGCCTTAATCAGCGCCACCAGCTCGACAGCTTGTGCTGAATACGAGGGCGGGAGCAACCCGCTGGCCACTGTCTCTGTATCCGTAACCACTGCCCACCCAACTGCCCACCCACCCCATACTCCTCTCTGGAGGCCGACCCTGGGGTTAGCTACAAAGGTCTCAAACTGTCCTTGTTTGTAGGGGACTCAAATCCATGACAATCTGGTAAATGTGTATGGTTTCCTATCAAACGAGAATGCAAACCTGAACTGAACTGAATCTTGTTTTCTACAGTTTATGCTTCACAATACATAATATTAACCATATAATTTCTTTTTCTGATTCTGAGAGTGTATTATTAAAAATAAGGCAACAGTTTACAAATAATTTGACATGTAAGGCTGATCTCTTTTAGTTTTATCCCAAACCTGTTTAGATCTATAACATTCAAGAAGAAAATGCTCTAAAGTTTTATTATTACAATTGGGCATTGAACACTGTGTTGTCTTTACACAGCAGCTCCATTTTACCACTGTTCTTATTGGAATCCACCTTACTGAGATTAACCATGCTGTGTCTCATAACTTTTCAGACAATATTTTACTTGTGTGCTAACTAATTGATATTCATTTCTATATTGCTACATTGCATATATATCTTCTTATATATATCTTTATTAGAATCAAAAGCCCAGTTAATATTAAGTCATTCATATTTATTTGTTAAGTCTGAATATATTATTTTATAATACAGTATTTTAGATCTAGCTCTTCCTCTTTTTTTCTCTTTCCAATTGCTAATATTTCCTACCCACTTCACTTGTCTATATAATCCATTTGCTATAATTTCACAAACTACTATTTTGGGTTTCAGACCAAAGTCTATTGCCCCTAAACCTCCCTGTTCTTTACTTTTAAAAACTAGTTCTCTCTTTGTCACCTCCCGTGTGGTACCCCAAATTAAATTGCAACAAATTCTATTACATTTTTTACTCCAAACATCTGTAGGTGGAAATATACAGATATATATATAGATTTTAATAATTCTGATTTTTGCCTTATAACTCGAATTATGATGAATAAATTGGCTAATTTCTTCTTGTATTTCTAATTCCTTTTCTTTTCAGTTTCCATCAACACAACCAGTATTATCTCATTTTATTCCTAAAATCTTTATTTGATTCTTTTCAGGTATATTAACTGGGAATGTATATCTAGTTTCACCAATCTACAAGCACTCTGATTTAGACATGTTTAACATGGCGCCTGACGCTTGCTCATACTGATGAGCAAATTCTTTCCTTGTTTTAATGATAACTGTGATGTCATCTGCATACGCAGAGATAATGAACTTTTTCCCATTAACTTTAACATCATTTAGCGTGTCACCCTTTTTGATTTTTTGAATTAAGGGGCTTATAGCTAAAACATATAAGGCAGCACTAAGTGAGCAGCCTTGTTTAACTCCTCTCATCAGTTAATTTCGATTTCCTATTGACATTTAATCATGTCAATAAAACTCCCTGGAAAACTGTATGTTTTAAGAACTGCAAAAATATAATCTTTGGAAATTGAATCAAATGCCTTTTTTTGATCTAGGGCAACAATATAAAATTGTCTTTATTCCTGATTATGTAGTATCTCCCTTAGTGAACACAAATTATCCCACATATATCAACCTTTTACAGCACATGTCTGTTCTTTTACAATAATTAAATCTAGCACATCTTCTAATCTATTTATATTAATCTTAGCAAGGATTCATTAAGGTCAGATGCCTGTAATTATCAATGTTTGATTTATCACCTTTTTTGTGTGTAAGTGTTAATACTCCTTTGTAGAAGGAATCATGCATACACCCGTCTGAATCTCTTTATCATATACCCGTGTTAATATTGGAGACATTTCTTTAATAAAGTTCAAATAAAACGCCATCTGGACCTGGTGCTTTTTTTAGGTTTAATTGTTTTATCACAGTTGCAACTTCAGTCTCTTAAATTTCATCTTCCAAGGGATCAAAAGTTTCAATGTTTGGCGTGTGAATGTCTAAAAAGTTTTTTTGTCAAATCATCAATAGTTCTTTATACATTTCTTCACATAAATGTTTTCTTTATTTCATCAGTTTATCATTTCAGTTCCTAATAGAATAGAATGTATTTGTGATTTACTTTTTCTTTGAATATATAGACATTATTTTATCTGGGTTAAAATCTTCAAGTTTTCAAGATTTTCACAATTAATTTCATCTATCTTATCCGATAATAGCAGATAATAGCTTTTCTTCATACTCAGATCTATCTTTTTTATGTTTTAGAGTAATATATTTCTTTATTAAGGAGCTATACTTTTCTTTTTTTTTCTTTATTAATTAGTCTGCTTTGAAACTTTGAAAATTGTCTTATTCTGTTAAAACAATTCCCAATATTCTTGTTCAGGTAGATAGCATTTAAGACTTAATTGATTTAATTCTATTAAATTCTTCTTTTAAATCTGAGTTTATTTTTGAATAGTTTAATATATTTATATTCCTATATTCCTATTTCTTTCTCCTTTATTAAACTTAATAGTAGTCAATACTGTTAGGTGATCTGATTCAACTTAAAGTTTAGTCATGTAGGATAAGACAGTAAACTTCTCAGAAGTATATATTCTATCAATATGGGATTTAAAAACTCTATCAAATCTTGTAAATCCAATTTTTTGAGGAAAAAGAACTTTGTACATATCATTTACTTTATTATCTTTCATAATTTGTTTTAAAATACGCCCTTCTCTTAAAATTGTTTTTAGATTAGTTGAAGAACTATCTATATCATCTGTGATAGTATTAAAATCACCACAGATATACATTGATTACTCTAATTTTGTTTCCATACATAAAAAATCTATATACATCAAATCTACATACATCAACCTACTTTTATAATTTGAATATCATTCGTAAAAAATAATATCGCTATCTTCACCTAATGAAAAAATAGATTTATTATTACCCCGTATCTCCATAACATCGCATATATCATTATAATTAATTAATCTTGTTTCTTGTGAACATAGAATATCTCATTTTTCTCGCATTAAAACATTTAATTTTTTTTCTATTCCTACTAGATTGAATTCCACAAACATTACAGCTAGCTACTGCTAGGTTGCAAGAAGACATGGAAAATTATTCAAATCATTTTTTTCAAATTTTTCCCAGTAGTTCAGATCCACACTTCCCCTCGGTCTCCTTGGATTAAACACGTTTTCTTTTAGCTTCTTGAGGCAAGTGTTTAACAGTCACATTTGCTTTGTTTTCCTGTTTGGAGATCTTCTTCTGACCTTTTTTTGTTCACTCCCTTGTTTAGTGGTCGGAGAAAGTAAGCCCGTACTAAAGTCCTCCTCAGTTGCGCTTTCATGCGTTTCCTCTTCCCCGCCGTGAGATGAGTAGTCTCCACTCGTGTCATCCTTCGACTCCTCTGAGTCACTATCGTTGCTGCTGGACACAGTCTCTCCAGATGCTTGTAGAGTTCTGTGTGGGTCATTTTTTCCATTCTGTGATTTTATGATATCCTTGTTTTTGTCAGACAGAGCTGGTTTGACATAATTGAACTTTACCAACTACCACCTGTCCGCTAGACCCTGTTCCATCCACTCTGTTCCAAACAATTGCTCCAAACCTCCTTCCTTTCATCTCCTTTATCATAAACAGCTCTTTGTTATCAGGTCATGTACCACCCGCCTTCAAGTCTGCCAGAGTTGTTCCTATCCTTAAGAAACCAACTCTGGACAGCTTGGACATCGGCAACTACAGACCCATTTCTCTTCTCTCTTTTCTCTCAAAGATTCTTGAACGTTCCGTCTACAATCAACTTTCTCTCTTTCTCACCCTAAACAATCTACAGGACCCTAACCAGTCTGGCTTCAGAGCAGCACACTACTGAAACTGCTCTCTTTGCAGTTACAGAGAAGCTCCATGCAGATAAAGCTGCCAAACTGTCATCGGTTCTGATTCTCCTCGACCTCTCCGCAGCTTTTGGAAATAAAGTTTGTGAGTGATAAATGTATTGTTGGACAATTTAAGATGTCTGTTCAGTGAAATAAAATTGAACATTTTTGTTGATGATGCCTGGTATGAAAGTATAACTTGTTCAAAGGAGATATAACCTGAGTATTGATAGCTAATGTTTTTGTGCTGTTAAAAGGGCCTGGTGGGTCCATAAGATATTAAATTGCTTGTCTGTTTCTTTCTCATCCAACTTGGGTGTGTGAGAGTTGAGGAGAAAGGAGGGGCTGCAGAGAAGGCAGCTGTCCAGTGCATCACACAGATTGAGGCTGACGGCAGGGGGGCTGCTGCTGACTTCACTTTTGATCAGGCCAGTATGGTTTCACCATCTACCTGCATTCTATATATAGTCAGTATTGTTGATACACATTTAGTTTACTTTCATTTAAAGGCTATTATAAACATATTTCTGAAGTTACTAGTGTAGTCTAAATGCTGTAGTTATATAAGAGAAAGGCTTGGCAACAGACTGACCAGTTAATGTGTTGGAAAGTAATGACCTGGTGGAAACTCTGTTGAGAGTTGTATATGCAAGTTCCAATGGTCTATTCTGATTTGAGCTGTGTGATTCATTATTGAGACTGTTTGAGGATTTGAAGTCAAAAGGATTTGGTCAATATAGGTAAATGAAGTGTTGTGCATTGCTATCACCTCAATAAGTATTTCGATTCCTCTGAAGTTGACAAATTAATTTAATTTTTACTGGTTATGGTAAAATAGTGACTTGAAGAAAGAAAAAAACAGGGAAATAATCTAAATAGCTTTTAGTAGTTTTAGTTTTAGTAATTTGTTTTAATTTACTGTGAGGGAATAAAAGAGAGTCATTGTAATGTCAAAAGAGGAAAAATAAAAGTTGAAAAGTAATTACTCCTGTTGATGTAGTTCAGAAGAATAACCCTTTGGTTACAGGCATTGCAAAAATATCAGAGAAATGGCATAAATGCTGGCCTGACATTGATCGACTATAGCCAATAGAAGGGACCCTTAACCCAGATGTAAATAAAACATTGCAGGTACTTATAGGAGGATGTTTTTGTCTACTTATAAGGCAGATCAAAAGTTTTCTGGAGAAATGCTATGTCTGCTTTTAGCCCTTTAAGATGTTTACAAATTATTGCTCACTTTACTGGACCATTTAGTCCCCTTATATTCCATGACACAAGCTTAACAGTGAATCTCATCGCACTCACCCCGCTTTTTGGCACACCATACATAATTAAACTGAAAAGTACAAAGATGGTGTGATCATATACCATGTTATTATATATATATATATATGGCAGAGAGAGAGTATAGAGATATACCTTTCAGCGCAAGTCCTTCTTTGTATCCATGTTTCTTATACCAGTAAAGGTACTATAACGTATCCTAAGAGGCTAAAATGTAGCTTTAAACTATGGTACAGCTGTGTCTCCATTCCAAAAGGTACAAACATGTGCTTTTAGAGATACAGTTGTGCTCAAAAGTTTACATACCCTGACAGAATGTTTGCTTTTTTCAGAGAATATGAATGTTAACACAAACTTTTCTTTCACTCATGATTAGTGTTTGGGTGAAGCCATTTATTGTCAAACGACTGTTTTCTCTTTTTTAATTATAATGACAACCAAAAACATCCAAATGACCCTGATCAAGAGTTTACATACCCCAGTTCTTAATACTGTGTATTGCCCCCTCTTACATCAATGACTGCTTGAAGTCTTTTGTGGTAGTTGTGGCTCTTTATTTTCTCAGATGGGAAAGCTGCCCATTCTTCCTCCAGTTTCTGTAAATTAATATTTTTTGTATCCCTTTCCTGTTTTCTACAGTTCAACTACCTTTGCCTTTAGATCCGTTGACAATTCTTTTGCGTTCCCCGTGATGGATGAAAGATGCAAGAGTCTGTCTGGAGCCCAGAAACTCACTCAGCTTTTATGCACACACACTGATTACAAGCAAACAGGTCACAGGTGAGGATGTTACCTTTAGTAGTCATTCAAACCCATTTGTGTCAACTTCTGCATGTTATCAGGCCAAAATCACCAGGGTATGTGAATTCTTGATCAGGGACATTTGGATGTTTTTGGCGTCATTATGATTTAAAAAGAGAAAACAGTCGTTTTCAGTCGTTTTAGACAATAAATGGCTTCACCCAGGCCAATAAAATAAAGGCCAAGAAAGCAAAAATTCTGCCAGGGTATGTAAACCTCTAAGCACAACTGTACCACCCCAGTGGCAATGCCATTCTGGACCTTGTATTGACTAAAGTGTACCAGAAATATCTTATTAAAAAAACAATGGAATCACTTCACTGTGCAGACCACCCATTACACAAACACCATCAAGGGGATAGTTAACATAATTTACTGTATTATTAGATACACACTGAGGCACCTTTTCTCGATACTTACACCTGTACAAACTGTAGAGCATCACTGAATTTAAGAGTCTTCTGTAGGTCTGCTGGTGGAGATGAAAATGGTGTGCTTACACTTTTGCTGAGCAGGAAATCTCCCAGCACTGTTTCAGCTAAGGCGGTGACAAATGTTCACCGTCAAAGGATGAGTCCAGTGATTCTGTTCATCTAACAAAATCAGATGTATCCTATGTAAACATTTAGGCACTCCTGGGGGGAATTTTCTCCATTTAGTAAGATATATTAAGCCCTATCCAACAGGTAAAGAGTTGAGGCACATTTTGAAAGGTGGTTCTGTTCCTAAACAGCATCTGGCTATATGGCAACCGATATGGCTATATGGCATCTGGCAAACACAGAAAATAATGTATTGAATAGCTATTCATTTGTCAGTAAAATAAGAAACAATTGTGCAGGACCTTGGCACCACATTCATGTTACAATTACAAAGTATTTATAGGAGACAGTCCCACCCGAGCTGTCCCACCCGAGCTGCCCCACCCTTCTCGCTTTGTGGACGTGACGTCATTACCCCTCCTCGTTGCTCTTGGTTGTCCTTCATTACAGACACAAGCCTTCAGGCGTGCAGTTTGATTTCATTGATTTGATTTTGAGTTCAAATCTGGAATATACTGATATTTAGTGAGTAAAGAGGTCATTTGTTGATTTTGGACACGTTTAGAACACAAAACAGTCGGTGGAGAGTTTGGTCTGCTTGGCTGCATGCGTGAGGGATCCCACCACACACCCGTCCTCTTTCCACATGTTTTGAGTTAACAGAGCCGGCTGCTCCAGTTAAATTAACACTGTGAATTCTTTATTTAGAATGTTTTTGACTTTGGTCAAAAGAACGAGGTGATTTCAGAATTGGGAAAAACCTCATGTGAACCTTGTCTGGATGTTCAGCAGTTTGTCCACACATGCGACGTGTGCACGCAACAAAGATTCCAGGGCTAAGCTTTCCGGACTGCTACACCTGTTACCCATTACACATCTCCCATAGTCACACTTGTCCCTGGACTTCATCAGGTTTTCTAAGGTCGCTAGATTAATTAGTGAATTAAGATCCTTGACTCCCGATGAGTTAGGGGTCGAGTCCATTATCCTGTAGACTCTTAGATTTAGAGCATCATTAATTATAATAATAAATCATAAATATTTTAGATGAATTGAGTCTTGTCTGGTTTAAAATGATTAGATTCTCATTAACTTGTCTGTGTAAGAATATTAGTTTTAAACTGACAAAAGCTAAGTCCTGTACACTGTCCTGCACAATGAGTACCTTTTAATAAGCAGTCACTGCTTTTAAACTGTACTCTGCAAACATGAGAAATTATTCCATAGTTGTCATAACAGAGTGCTGTAAGAGACTTGCATTAGGGAAGCGGTTGATTTATGATGCTGGAATGTGGCCAAAAAAGTCCAGAATTTATCGTAGAACAGATGTGTGCACTGTGCTAGGTGTGCTGCACTGAGTGTGTATAAGAGGGACTGACTGGACATCTAGACCAGTGTGGTATATGTCTTCTCACAACAGACACAACTATGGTCGTTCACGCATGCTTTTGACTATCAATGCTAAACTCCAGTCGTACAGTGGGTGAAATAAGTATTGTACACGTCACTGTAAGTTTCTAAGTAAATAAATTTTTAAAGGTGCTGTTGACATGAAATTCTCAGCAGATGTCAATAACAACCCATTCAATCCACACATGTGAAGAAATTAAACCATTGATGTCCATAAATTGTAAAAAAAAGTTATTTATCTAGCAAAAAACAAATAAGTTCAGGAAACCTAAAACTTTTGTTGTAACCGATTACCTAAGAAAATGTACGTTTTTGTAAAAAAAATAAATAAATAAATAAATAAATAGAGTAAACTCTATATAAAAATGTAAACTTATATAAAGTATTTACAAGTTAATGTTGTTTAGGTTCTTTATACTACATTACATTTAGTAAGCACTTTATAATCAAATTAAGTTCCACCAACTGAACCATTACACAAAATATATCATGGTACACAATTTATTGCTTTTAGGAAAATCTACTAAAAAGATTTAAGTGTGTCAAACTCCTAGTCAATCCCAGTCATGAAAAAGTGCTTTTAAAGTTATAAAGCACTTATTAAAACAGGCTATTATTCTGAAGGCATCAACAATTATCAAGCTTAAAACATCTTTTACAATGAAATATTTCAGAGTACAACAGACACATGAAAACATGAACAATATTTGCACACACACCACCACCAGGTCAGTCAGTGTCACTGCAGTGTTGAAACACTGCCCAAACACTATGTGCTCTGTGGTGATCAGTTGTGTGGGGTCCTAAGCATTGAAGAACAGGGTGAAAGGATGTTAATAAAGTATGCAGAGAAACAGACGGATACAGTCTGGAATTATAGAACTACAAAGTGCTCCTATATTTAGACAATAAGTATAGAAACAAGGTCAAGGTCATGGCCGGCTGACAGCCTTTCTACATCTTAGGAACATCGCCAAACTAATAAATTCCTTATCTCTACAGGATGCAGAAAAGCTAGTACACACTTGTATTACCTCGGGACTAGATTACTGTAATGCACTATTGTCAGAGTGGTCCAGCAGGAACCTCAATAAACAGTTAGTTCAAAATGTTGCAGCCAGGGTCCTTACTAAAACTAGAACATTTGACCATAACAGTCCAGTTCTATCAGCACTGCATTGGCTCCCAGTTAAATTGCGTATCGACTAAAAAATTCTTCTATTAACATATGAAGCCCTACATGGCCTCGCTCCTGAGTACCTGCAAGATCTTGTTACATATTATGAACCATCAAGATTACTTCCCAAAACTCAGAAAACCTCAGCAGGGGGCAGAGCCTTTTCTTATAAACAACTCTGGAATAACCTTCCACAGGGAATTGTAGTACACTGAGATGCTGGAGCTGTCGCCTCGCTGCTTGCACGTGATCACTCAGAATTGTGGACAGTGGAGCAGATGGATGCTAGCGTTTCAGGGTGCTTCTGTGTCTGCATCACCTTCTGGCTCTCTCCTTTTAATTAGGCTGTTCTAGTCAGACCTGCCAGAGACGTCAGACTCAGTGTGATACTGCTCAACATTCTCTGCTCTCTATAAATTGCTCTTTTACAGTGTGAGTGATGTACCCACGTTGCTCTCCCTTCTATCTTCATTGCTTTAGCAGTGGTCCCGTCACCGGTTCTGGAAGTGCCGCCTTCAACTGTTTAGACAGACTGGAGAGAGAGAGTTGTGTAATGCCACACAGCATCTTATCATATTATGATCCATTGTTGCTCCGTCCAATGCTGTCATCTCAGGGCTTGTACCTACATGGGGAGGTCTGCCAAACACAATCTCAAATGCACTCCCACCCACCTTAGGTCTTCCACACGTCCTCATTTGCCACAATACCAGCAGGAGGACTTTTGTCTAACTTAATCCTGTGTGCTGGCTAGTGTGGCTTAGTGCATCCTGCCATACATCGTCTTGTTTTACGCAGCCACCTGCTGCCCAGGTTTTCTTCTTCTGGGCTGTTGCTGAGGTTTGTATGTCTTTTACATTTATTGTCAGGTTTCATATATGCATAGTTTGCAGTGAGCCCTGCACTAGCGACTTGCTTGCTGACAGTTTTGCTACCGCATATGCTCTTTCATTGCCTCTGTTCACTTTGTGTGTGCCTCGCATTTGCGAACAGCAACTGCTTTGGGTAAAAGAATTGCTTGCAACAGTGAGCTGCTGAGCTTTTTAGGAAATTCTTGTGCTTCCATATGGCCCCATACTCATGGAGCAACCCCCTATCTACTATCGGTTTTGTCTTTCCCTTTTTCACATGCCTTAATCAGCGCCACCGGCTCGACAGCTTGTGCTGAATACGAGGGCGGGAGCGACCCGCTGGCCACTGTCTCAGTATCCTTAACCACTGCTCACCCAACTGCCCACCCACCCCATACTCCTCTCTGGAGGCCGACCCTGGGGTTAGCTGCAAAGGTCTCAAACTGTCCTTGTTTGTAGGGGACTCATATACATGACACAATCTGGTAAATGTGTATGGTTTCCTATCAAACGAGAATGCAAACCTGAACTGAACTGAATCTTGTTTTCTACAGTTTATGCTTCACAATACATAATATTAACCATATAATTTCTTTTTCTGATTCTGAGAGTGTATTATTAAAAATAAGGCAACAGTTTACAAATAATTTGACATGTAAGGTTGATCTCTTTTAGTTTTATCCCAAACCTGTTTAGATCTATAACATTCAAGAAGAAAATGCTCTAAAGTTTTATTATTACAATTGGGCATTGAACACTGTGTTGTCTTTACACAGCAGCTCCATTTTACCACTGTTCTTATTGGAATCCACCTTACTGAGATTAACCATGCTGTGTCTCATAACTTTTCAGACAATATTTTACTTGTGTTATTGTTGATAACTAATTGATATTCATTTCTATATTGCTACATTGCATATATATCTTCTTATATATATATATATATATATATATATATATATATCTTTATTAGAATCAAAAGCCCAGTTAATATTAAGTCATTCATATTTATTTGTAAAGTCTGAATATGTTATTTTATAATACAGTATTTTAGATCTAGCTCTTCCTCTTTTTTTCTCTTTCCAATTGCTAATATGTTCTACCCACTCCGCTTGTCTATATAATCCATTTGCTATCATTGTACAAACTACTATTTTGGGTTTCAGACCAAAGTCTATTGCCCCTAAACCTCCCTGTTCTTTACTTTTAAAAACTAGTTCTCTCTTTGTCACCTCCCGTGTGGTACCCCAAATTAAATTGCAACAAATTCTATTACATTTTTTACTCCAAATATCTGTAAGACAAAAGTAGAATTTTATACAATATATAGATTTTAGTAATTACGATTTTTGCCTTATAACTCAAATTATGATGAATAAATTGGCTAATTTCTTCTCGTATTTCTAGTCCCTTTTCTTTCCAGTTTCCATCAACACAACTAGTATTATCTAATTTTATTCCTAAAATCTTTATTTGATTCTTTTCAGGTATATTAACTGGGAATGTATATCTAGTTTCACCAATCTACAAGCACTCTGGTTTAGACATGTTTAACATGGCGCCTGACGCTTGCTCATACTGTCTAAAATGTTGATAAATAATTTTAAATTCTTTCCTTGTTTTAATGATAACTGTGATGTCATCTGCATACGCAGAGATAATGAACTTTTTCCCATTAACTTTAACACCATTTAGCGTGTCACCCTTTTTGATTTTTTGAATTAAGGGGCTTATAGCTAAAACATATAAGGCAGCACTAAGTGAGCAGCCTTGTTTAACTCCTCTCATCAGTTAATTTCAATTTCCTATTGACATTTAATCATGTCAATAAAACTCCCTGGAAAACTGTATGTTTTAAGAACTGCAAAAATATAATCTTTGTAAATTGAATCAAATGCATTTTTTTGATCTAGGGCATCAATACAAAAATGTCTTTATTCCTGATTATGTAGTATCTCCCTTAGTGAACACAAATTATCTCACATATATCAACATTTTACAGCACATGTCTGTTCTTTTACAATAATTAAATCTAGCACATCTTCTAATCTATTTATATTAATCTTAGCAAGGATTCATTAAGGTCAGATGCCTGTAATTATCAATGTTTGATTTATCACCTTTTTTGTGTGTTAATACTCCTTCGTAGAAGGAATCATGCATACACCCGTCTGAATCTCTTCATCATATACCCGTGTTAATATTGGAGACATTTCTTTAATAAAATTCAAATAAAACGCCATCTGGACCTGGTGCTTTTTTTAGGTTTAATTGTTTTATCACAGTTGCAACTTCAGTCTCTTAAATTTCATCTTCCAAGGGTCAAAGGTTTCAGTGTTTGGCGTGTGAATGTCTAAAAAGTTTTTTTTTGTCAAATCATCAATAGTTCTTTATACATTTCTTCACATAAATGTTTTCTTTATTTCATCAGTTTATCATTTCATTTCCTAATTTAATAGAATGTATTTGTGATTTACTTTTTCTTTGAATATATAGACATTATTTTATCTGGGTTAAAATTTTCAAGTGAACTTAATCCTGCTAAAACTTTTTTTTAAGATGAAGATTTTTTAGATTTTCACAATTAATTTTAATCTTATCCTGTCTATCAGATAATAGCTTTTCTTCATACTCAGATCTATCTTTCTTATGTTTTAGAGTAATATATTTCTTTATTAAGGAGCTATACTTTTCTTTTTTTTTCTTTATTAATTAGTCTACTTTGAAACTTTAAAAATGTCTTATTCTGTTAAAAAAATCCCAATATTCTTGTTCAGGTAGATAGCATTTAAGATGTAATTTATTTAATTCTATTAAATTCTTCTTTTAAATCTGAGTTTATTTTTGAATAGTTTAATATATTTCTAATATATTATTTTCCAATAATTCCTATTTCTTTCTCCTTTATTAAACTTAATAGTAGTCAATACTGTTAGGTGATCTGATTCAACTAAAAGTTTAGTCATGTAGGATAAGACAGTAAACTTCTCAGAAGTATATATTCTATCAATATGGGATTTAAAAACTCTATCAAATCTTGTAAATCCAATTTTTTGAGGAAAAAGAACTTTGTACATATCATTTACTTTATTATCTTTCATAATTTGTTTTAAAATACGCCCTTCTCTTAAAATAGTGTTTAGATTAGTTGAAGAACTATCTATATCATCTGTGATAGTATTAAAATCACCACAGATATACATTGATTACTCTAATTATGTTTCCATACATAAAAAATCTATATACATCAAATCTACATACATCAACCTACTTTTATAATTTGAATATCATTCGTAAAAAATAATATCGCTATCTTCACCTAATGAAAAAATAGATTTATTATTACCCCATATCTCCATAACATCGCATATATCATTATAATTAATTAATCTTGTTTTTTGTGAACGTAGAATATCTCATTTTTCTCGCATTAAAACATTAAATTTTTTTTTCTATTCTAGATTGAATTCCGCAAACATTACAACTAGCTACTGCTAGGTTGCAAGAAGACATGGAAAATTATTAAAATAATTTTTTTCAAACTTTTCCCAGTAGTTTAGATCCACACTTCCCCTCGGTCTCCTTGGATTAAACACGTTTTCTTTTAGCTTCTTGAGGCAAGTGTTTAACAGTCACATTTGCTTTGTTTTCCTGTTTGGATCTTCTTCTGACCTTTTGTTTGTTCTCTCCCTTGTTTAGTGGTCGGAGAAAGTAAGCCCGTACTAAAGTCCTCCTTAGTTGCGCTTTCATGCGTTTCCTCTTCCCCGCTGTGAGATGAGTAGTCGTCCACTCGTGTCGTCCTTCGACTCCTCTGAGTCACTATCGTTGCTGCTGGACACAGTCTCTCCAGATGCTTGTAGAGTTCTGTGTGGGTCATTTTTTCCATTCTGTGATTTTATGATATCCTTGTTTTTGTCAGACAGAGCTGGTTTGACATAATTGAACTTTACCAACTACCACCTGTCCGCTAGACCCTGTTCCATCCACTCTGTTCCAAACAATTGCTCCAAACCTCCTTCCTTTCATCTCCTTTATCATAAACAGCTCTTTGTTGTCAGGTCATGTACCATCCGCCTTCAAGTCTGCCAGAGTTGTGCCTATCCTAAAGAAACCAACTCTGGACAGCTTGGACATCGGCAACTACAGACCCATTTCTCTTCTCTCTTTTCTCTCAAAGATTCTTGAACGTTCCATCTACAATCAACTGTCTCTCTTTCTCACCCTAAACAATCTACAGGACCCTAACCAGTCTGGCTTCAGAGCAGCAAACTACTGAAACTGCTCTCATTGCAGTTACAGAGAAGCTCCATGCAGATAAAGCTGCCAAACTGTCATCGGTTCTGATTCTCCTCGACCTCTCCGCAGCTTTTGGAAATAAAGTTTGTGAGAGATAAATGTATTGTTGGACAATTTAAGATGTCTGTTCAGTGAAATAAAATTGAACATTTTTGTTGATGATGCCTGGTAAGAAAGTATAACTTGTTCAAAGGAGATATAACCTGAGTATTGATAGCTAATGTTTTTGTGCTGTTAAAAGGGCCTGGTGGGTCCATAAGATATTAAATTGCTTGTCTGTTTCTTTCTCATCCAACTTGGGTGTGTGAGAGTTGAGGAGAAAGGAGGGGCTGCAGAGAAGGCAGCTGTCCAGTGCATCACACAGATTGAGGCTGACGGCAGCGGGGGGCTGCTGCTGACTTCACTTTTGATCAAGCCAGTATGGTTTCACTATCTATCTGCATTCTATATATAGTCAGTATTGTTGATACACATTTAGTTTGCTTTCATTTAAAGGCTATTATAAGCATATTTCTGAAGTCATTAGTGTAGTCTAAATGCTGTAGTTATTTAAAGAGAGGCTTGGCAACAGACTGAACAGTTAATGTGTTGGAAAGTAATGACCTGGTGGAAACTCTGTTGAGAGTTGTATATGCAAGTTTCAATGGTCTATTCCGATTTGAGCTGTGTGATTCATTATTGAGACTTTTTGAGGATTTGAAGTCAAAAGGATTTGGTCAATATAGGTAAATGAAGTGTTGTGCATTGCTATCACCTCAATAAGTATTTCGATTCCTCTGAAGTTGACAAATTAATTTAATTTTTACTGGTTATGGTAAAATAGTGACTTGAAGAAAGAAAAAAACAGAGAAATAATCTAAATAGCTTTTAGTAGTTTTAGTTTTAGTAATTTGTTTTAATTTACTGTGAGGGAATAAAAGAGAGTCATTGTAATGTCAAAAGAGGAAAAATAAAAGTTGAAAAGTAATTACTCCTGTCGATGTAGTTCAGAAGAATAACCCTTTGGTTACAGGCATTGCAAAAATATCAGAGAAATGGCATAAATGCTGGCCTGACATTGATCGACTATAGCCAATAGAAGGGACCCTTAACCCAGATGTAAATAAAACATTGCAGGTACTTATAGGAGGATGTTTTTGTCTACTTATAAGGCAGATCAAAAGAAAGGAGAAAAACATAAAGAAAAGAGACGAACAGAACATAGCATTTTCCAGTTGTTTGAAAATGAGGGACAGAAACTAATAAAAGCTGCAAAGGATAAGAAGAGATTAGAGAAGGAGAAATGTAGAAGGAATTTAACAGAAATGGATAAATGAATGGCAGAAATTAATGTACCTTTCTCACACACTGACTCGGAAAAGAGCCCCCCACCTTATGACACCTTTGGTATTAGAGCCCAAATGAAAACTTTGACCTACCAATGGTTTCTTTAATCTGAGAAGGTCAGTGTTGGACAAATGTGTTTCCTGGAGAAATGCTATGTCTGCTTTTATCCCTTTAAGATGTTTACAAATTATTGCTCACTTTACTTGACCATTTAGTCCCCTTATATTCCATGACACAAGCTTAACAGTGAATCTCATCGCACTCACCCCGCTTTTTGGCACACCATACATAATTAAACTGAAAAGTACGAAGATGGTGTGATCATATACCATGTTATTATATATATATATATATATATGGCAGAGAGAGAGTATAGAGAAATACCTTTCAGCGCAAGTCCTTCTTTGTATCCATGTTTCTTATACCAGTAAAGGTACTATAACGTATCCTAAGAGGCTAAAATGTAGCTTTAAACTATGGTACAGCTGTGTCTCCATTCCAAAAGGTACAAACATGTGCTTTTAGAGATACAGTTGTGCTCAAAAGTTTACATACCCTGACAGAATGTTTGCTTTTTTCAGAGAATATGAATGTTAACACAAACTTTTCTTTCACTCATGATTAGTGTTTGGGTGAAGCCATTTATTGTCAAACGACTGTTTTCTCTTTTTAAATCATAATGACAACCAAAAACATCCAAATGACCCTGATCAAAAGTTTACATACCCCAGTTCTTAATACTGTGTATTGCCCCCTCTAACATCAGTGAATGCTTGAAGTCTTTTGTGGTAGTTGTGGCTCTTTATTTTCTCAGATGGTAAAGCTGCCCATTCTTCCTCCAGTTTCTGTAAATGAATATTTTTTCTTTCCTGTTTTCTACAGTTCAACTAATTTTGCCTGTAGATCCGTTGACAATTCTTTTGCGTTCCCCATGATGGATGAAAGATGCAAGAGTCTGTCTGGAGCCCAGAAACTCACTCAGCTTTTATGCACACACACTGATTACAAGCAAACCGGTCACAGGTGAGGATGTTACCTTTAGTAGTCATTCAAACCCATTTGTGTCAACTTCTGCATGTTATCAGGCCAAAATCACCAGGGTATGTGAATTCTTGATCAGGGACATTTGGAAGTTTTTGGCGTCATTATGATTTAAAAAGAGAAAACAGTCGTTTTCAGTCGTTTTGGACAATAAATGGCTTCACCCAGGCCAATAAAATAAAGGCCAAGAAAGCAAAAATTCTGCCAGTGTATGTAAACCTCTAAGCACAATTGTACCACCCCAGTGGCAATGCCATTCTGGACCTTGTATTGACTAAAGTGTACCAGAAATATCTTATTAAAAAAACAATGGAATCACTTCAGTATGCAGACCACCCATTACACAAACACCATCAAGGGGATAGTTAACATAATTTACTGTAATATTAGATACACTGAGGCACCTTTTCTCGATACTGTACACCTGTACAAACTGTAGAGCATCACTGAATTTAAGAGTCTTCTGTAGGTCTGCTGGTGGAGATGAAAATGGTGTGCTTACACTTTTGCTGAGCATCTAGGAGTCCTTTAGAGGAAATCTCCCAGCACTGTTTCAGCTAAAGCGGTGACAAATGTTCACCGTCAAAGGATGAGTCCAGTGATTCTGTTCATCTAACAAAATCAGATGTATCCTATGTAAACATTTCTCCATTTAGTAAGATATCTTAAGCCCTATCCAACAGGTAAAGAGTTGAGGCACATTTTGAAAGGTGGTTCTGTTCCTAAACAGCATCTGGCTATATGGCAACCAATATGGCTATATGGCATCTGGCAAACACAGAAAATAATGTATTGAATAGCTATTAATTTGTCAGTAAAATAAGAAACAATTGTGCAGGACCTTGGCACCGCATTCATGTTACAATTACAAAGTATTTATAGGAGACAGTCCCACCCGAGCTGCCCCACCCTTCTCGCTTTGTGGACGTGACGTCATTACCCCTCCTCGTTGCTCTTGGTTGTCCTTCATTACAGACACAAGCCTTCAAGCATGCAGTTTGATTTCATTGATTTGATTTTGAGTTCAAATCTGGAATATACTGATATTTAGTGAGTAAAGAGGTCATTTGTTGATTTTGGACACGTTTAGAACACAAAACAGTCGGTGGAGAGTTTGGTCTGCTTGGCTGCATGCGTGAGGGATCCCACCACACACCCGTCCTCTTTCCACATGTTTTGAGTTAACAGAGCCGGCTGCTCCAGTTAAATTAACTGTGAATTCTTTATTTAGAATGTTTTTGACTTTGGTCAAAAGAACGAGGTGATTTCAGAATTGGGAAAAACCTCATGTGAACCTTGTCTGGATGTTCAGCAGTTTGTCCACACATGCGACGTGTGCACGCAACAAAGATTCCAGGGCTAAGCTTTCCTGCTACACCTGTTACCCATTACACATCTCCCATAGTCACACTTGTCCCTGGACTTCATCAGGTTTTCTAAGGTCGCTAGATTAATTAGTGAATTAAGATCCTTGACTCCCGATGAGTTAGGGGTCGAGTCCATTATCCTGTAGACTCTTAGATTTAGAGCATCATTAATTATAATAATAAATCATAAATATTTTAGATGAATTGAGTCTTGTCTGGTTTAAAATGATTAGATTCTCATTAACTTGTCTGTGTAAGAATATTAGTTTTAAACTGACAAAAGCTAAGTCCTGTACACTGTCCTGCACAATGAGTACCTTTTTATAAGCAGTCACTGCTTTTAAACTGTACTCTGCAAACATGAGAAATTATTCCATAGTTGTCATAACAGAGTGCTGTAAGAGACTTGCATTAGGGAAGCGGTTGATTTATGATGCTGGAATGTGGCCGAGAAAGTCCAGAATTTATCGTAGAACAGATAGTGTGTGCACTGTGCTAGGTGTGCTGCACTGAGTGTGTATAAGAGGGACTGACTGGACATCTAGACCAGTGTGGTATATGTCTTCTCACAACAGACACAACTATGGTCGTTCATGCATGCTTTTGACTATCAATGGTAAACTCCAGTCGTACAGTGGGTGAAATAAGTATTGTACACGTCACTGTAAGTTTCTAAGTAAATAAATTTTTAAAGGTGCTGTTGACATGAAATTCTCAGCAGATGTCAATAACAACCCATTCAATCCACACATGTGAAGAAATTAAACCATTGATGTCCATATATTGTAAAAAAAAGTTATTTATCTAGCAAAAAACAAATAAGTTCAGAAAACCTAAAACTTTTGTTGTAACCGATTACCTAAGAAAATGTACGTTTTTGTAAAAAAAAAAAATAAATAAATAAATAAATAGAGTAAACTCTATATAAAAATGTAAACTTATATAAAGTATTTACAAGTTAATGTTGTTTAGGTTCTTTATACTATATTACATTTAGTAAGCACTTTATAATCAAATTAAGTTCCACCAACTGAACCATTACACAAAATATATCATGGTACACAATTTATTGCTTTTAGGAAAATCTACTAAAAAGATTTAAGTGTGTCAAACTCCTAGTCAATCCCAGTCATGAAAAAGTGCTTTTAAAGTTATAAAGCACTTATTAAAACAGGCTATTATTCTGAAGGCATCAACAATTATCAAGCTTAAAACATCTTTTACAATGAAATATTTCAGAGTACAACAGACACATGAAAACATGAACATTATTTGCACACACACCACCACCAGGTCAGTCAGTGTCACTGCAGTGCTGAGAATGAAACACTGCCCAAACACTATGTGCTCTGTGGTGATCAGTTGTGTGGGGTCCTAAGCATTGAAGAACAGGGTGAAAGGATGTTAATAAAGTAAGCAGAGAAACAGACGGATACAGTCTGGAATTATAGAACTACAAAGTGCTCCTATATTTAGACAATAAGTATAGAAACAAGATCAAGGTCATGGCCGGAACATCGCCAACCTAAGAAATTCCTTATCTCTACAGGATGCAGAAAAACTAGTACACACTTGTATTACCTCGAGACTAGATTACGGTAATGCACTATTGTCAGGGTGGTCCAGCAGGAACCTCAATAAACTTCAAATAGTTCAAAATGCTGCAGCCATCCTTACTAAAACTAGAACATTTGACCATAACAGTCCAGTTCTATCAGCACTGCATTGGCTCCCAGTTAAATTGCGTATCGACTAAAAAAATTCTTCTATTAACATATAAAGCCCTACATGGCCTCGCTCCTGAGTACCTGTGTCGTGGTGTTCTTGGAAGAACTTCTTTTTGAAAGGAGACTCGTGACCACTGTCTTTCAATTGCAATGATGAAACATTTTATTTAAAAGTACAGTGTGGAGAGAGCCTGCCAATTCTCGGTGCCCCTCTGCTCTCTCTCCCTAGACAGAGGAGCATCTCACATTTTATACCCTTCTACAGGTCATGTGTTGTTGCACGTATTTCCATATATAGGATTTTACTGTTTAGCTCCATGATGGGGTATAAATAAATTGTCACATACTATGTTTGTTCAGTTCATGTATGGCTTTACCAAATTAGGCCTGGGAATGGTTCATGCTCTCCCATTTACGGCTAACCCATGGGCCTCACCATATTGTCTCTCGACTCCATACCATTCCTTTAGATCTATAAATACCCGCAGAGTCAATGTATATACACACTACACCTGCTTGTTACATATTATGAACCATCAAGATTACTTAGATTTTAAGGTTCTGGCTGCTTACTCGTTCCCAAAACTCAGAAAACCTCCTGCAGGGGGCAGAGCCTTTTCTTATAAACAACTCTGGAATAACCTTCCACAGGGAATTGTAGTACACTGAGATGCTGGAGCTGTCGCCCATCACTCAGGTTTGTGGACGGTGGAGCAGATGGACGCTAGCGTTTCAGGGTGCTTCTGTGTCTGCGTCACCTTCTGGCTCTCTCTTAATTAGGCTGTTCTAGTCAGACCTGCCAGAGACGTCAGACTCAGTGTGATACTGCTCAACATTCTCTGCTCTCTATAAATCCATTCAGAACTAACTCTGTCTCTTTACCTTCTCAGACTAAATGGTCACCCAGTCATCCAGCCCAACCTGCTGGAATACTGACTGCTGGGGTCCCCTCTACCTGTGTCAGACCCGCTGCCACCTACCAGTCTGACCACCAGGCTTGACCACATGGCTTGGAGTTTGCTCTGACATGCACGATCAACTGTGGGACCCAGTATAGGGCCGGTGTTGGCAATTCCCAATCATGTGCAATCAATTGAATTTACCACAGGTGGAGTCCAGTTAAGCTGTAGAAACATCTCAAGCAGTATCAGCAGAATCAAAATGCACCTCATGACACCCAAAAGTGAGCCATCAAAGGATGTGCACACTTGTGTACATATTAAATCTAATTAATTTGTATAGCACTTTCTACATCTGCCGTTCTCACAAAGCAGCTTTATAGGAAATAGTAATAAAACCTGCATTTTTAAATGGTTGCATTGTGTACATTTATAGAACATTTACGCACATGTGCATTTAGGCTGGTTGCTTGGTTCAGTATTTCAACTCATAATTTTTCAGTCTCAGCAGGCATCGTTTCACTCACAACAATAACAAAAGATGCTGCTGGGGCTGAAGGAGACTCCAGCAGTAGTGAGAAGAGTAACAGGAGTGTCTGTGATGCTGGCTCCTCTTCCTGCTGCAAAATACACACACTGTAATTATGAGGAGAGTTGCAAAAGAAAGGTCACAAGTCATAAACGTTTCATATGTTCATCTGCACTTGTATAGGTTTACATTTTAAGCCTGTCTTGATTGCATTACTCCCTTGAACATAGGTATGACAGTTAACTGCCTGTACATTGATACTGATTCTTTAAACATTTCTTTTTCTCAGCTAGAACATATTAAACATATCTTGCACTTGTCTGACAACAGAGACTGACATAACCGTGCATATTTAATAACAGAGGCCTTAAAGAAATCTAAAGACAATTGATCTGCTGGACACTTTGGCAACACATGATAGACACGTGTATACAGTGACTTTCAGGTGTGAAAATGCCCAATGCGTAAACAACAAAATATAATCACTGTAAGACATTTCACAACTGTAAATAGACTTGCAAAAATACAAAACTATTTGGTAATGAAACTAATAGTCTAATAGTCATAGTTTTTTTCTTTTCTAAACACAATTATCAGATACAATTATGTAAAATCCTGGAGGACGCTGGGCTGGCTAGGTCAGACAATGAGGGTGAACACTCGCAGGGGATGGCTCGATGCGAGAGTGTTTTATTCAACAAATAAGAAAAAAAGAACAAAAAAGAAAAAGCAGCAAAGTTACAAAGAAACTCGGGCAAAGCAAAGACGCTCACCTGAGGCTGGAGAGAATCCGGGAGCTAGGCTAGCATGCCGGGAATGAGTGGGAAGAGAAACAATAACCAAGACCTACAGGCAGTGCCTGGGGAAACTAGGATAACTAAGGCAGCGCTCGTCAGGCGCTAGGGAACTTACGTGACTTGAGAGCTGAGAGATCAGCTGCAGAACCCAAAAGGCAAGGCAAAACCTACCTGGTAACGAGGCTCGCCCATGAATGGTACTACTAAAGTGAACCTGGATAGAGAGGAAGCCTCTCTGGCGACCTCATGGATTACAGGACCGTGAACTCGAACTTTGACGCCCTTGGTTCATTCAGCTTTGTATATGCAAACAGCACCATGAATACATTCACTACCAGGACTGTGTTCAATTCTCAGTAATGGGCAGCTAGCGCTAGCCCCTTAAATACCTCAGCCTCAGGTGAAACGTATTAACAACACAATGAACATGGATTAAACACACATGACAATAACCAAACCTTGAAGTTAGACATGAACATGAATATCAACATAAGAGTCCGTGAAGCATGACATGAACGTCAACATAAGAGTCCTCATGCGAGCCTGCGAGCCACGGCTCGGGATCACCCCCAGGGCGGGCGCGGCGACGCGGGCCTGACAGACGCATTCAAGTTTGATTGCTTTATAACATGCATTCACTGTATTAGTTGATATTTTCACATCAAATTGCTTACATTGCAGGTTTTGAAAAAGTCAGGCCAACTCAAGTATACAGGAATTGCATGTCTGACATTGTCTTCCTTGACAAATTCAAATTAATATTTTATTAATATTATTATTAAAAAACCTTAATTAGGCACAAGTCTATTCTACCAACACAATTTCTATAAATCAAATCATTTATCCCTCCAGTTTAATTTGTCAGTGCAGTGGTTCAGCTTGATACTGATACAGGAACTTCTAACGTCTATAGATGCTTATATTTTTTAAGCATCCATAGATGTCAGAGCCAAGTTAGGGACCATTCAATAAGACAGTGATGGCACTTCCAAACAATAATACATGCACAAACATTTTAATCTACTGCATCAACTAAATATTAGCCATAATAGTAATCTGCGCCTTTGTTTGATTTACCCTATTTTTAGACAGCTTACTCCTTGGTTTTTGTGATCAATATTGTGCTGATGGCAAACTAAATCCCATACTTGGCTACTGTAAGTCCCAAACATCTTGCCTGCCTGCAACACCTTCTGCCTAAACAAGACGATCAGTGGTGATACAGGTTGCAAAATTCCAGGAATTTTCTAAGTTGGGAAATTTACCATTTTGGTAAATAATATCCTAAAGCATAATCTTGGATAAAATAATTAGATATGATACCAAAACAGTTGAATAGCAAAGCTGCTCCTCAACGCCAGGCACATGGCACATTACACACTGAAGGGCTACTGAGACCACCCCCCCCCCATATTCATATTTTTATTTGTAGTTATAGCACTGAAACATAGCAACTATTAAATGAAGGTGTAATCTCACAGTCGCTCGCTATCTGGTAAATCAGAGAAACCTAATGAGCAATTTCATCTCAGACAAGTTTACCAAGGCTAGTATAGGCTAGCTACATATATATTTTGCCTTAACAGGTTTCAGCTAAGAAGAATGAATACTTCATTAATTAATGAATGTTTTGAAGAACATTAGAACTCCTTTTTTTTGTTTGGACATTCTGCAAAACAACTTGTGGAACACTCATACTATTCAACCTGTTCCTCAGTCCCACTGCCTATCTGGTAAACCAGAAGCTATATACCACTTGCCTCAGAGGTAATGTTGCATTACCATGTTCATACTGAAGAATAACCACATAACCTACATTTAAACAGTAAAATTATTCAGATTATGCTATTGCTTACTGTCTCCTACTAGGTTCAATGGAAGGAACTGCAATCACTGTGTCTCCATTAGCCCTAAATCAGTTCAGCACCCTTGTGCCAGCGCGTTGTAAGCCTTGCGGAGATGACAGCCTTCAAAGGCATTTTGAGGACCTGCAGAGGCACAGTGGGCTACCTCCACCAGTCAACTGGACCATGGCTGTGGAAACTTACATCACATCGAAAAGTCTGTCTGGGCTTTTTAATGTACAGAGTCGAACAGTAACTTTGTTCACTTCTTAAAATACAAATTTAATTTTAGATATCGAGGATTAAAATACTTTAAAAATGTTGCATTGACATTTTCACCAACATAAAATCACTATTGTACAAGTGTTTAAAAAAAAAATACAACCAGGTATATGAAACTATTATCTGCAAAGGGCCAGTATGGCTGCAGGTTTTCTTTCCAAATAAGAAGAGCACTCCTGATTCCACTCGCTTAATCAATCTCGGTCTTTGTTGCAACAAAAGCCTGCAGCCACACTGGCCCTTCGCAGATACGTTTGGACACCTCTGTTATACACAGTCCTATCAGAATATTAGGACCACCTACCTAGTAGTAGCAATAAGCACCCATTTTATCAACTCCATACAGGAGCGATTGGTAGTTCCTTAATTAGACTGCAGTCCATCTGGTTTTGTGCATAGTCTTAACCCCCTTTCACCAGAGTATGGTTAACAGAGTATGCATAGAAACAGATGGACTGCAGTTTATTTACAGAACTACTAATTGCTCCTATATGGCAAAAGGAGCTAATAAACTGGGTGGTTATTGCTACTATTAGGCAGGTGGTCATAATATTCTGATAGGACTGTGTATAAAATGAAAATGCACACATCCGAGTGCTGAATTTAACCCAAAAATACAGATCATACATCACAAAAAAAGTCTACACTCACTACAATCAGGCTACAGCTAACATGGTAACATGTCCTAACAGAGCTTGGTTTTAGGGAAGGCCAAACCCAGGTGAATTCTGTATTCTATAGTAGCTTGAAATTCCTTGTAGCTATGCAAGATTGGGATTTTACTTGCCAGAGGAAAGCGTGGGCTCCACTCAAATGTTAGCTGTGGCTTTATTGCTGCGAGGGGAATTAGTTTAGCCTGGTTCCAAATATCAGCACATCCTGAAGAGAAGGCCCAGTGCTTGTTTCTAAAAAAAAAACCAAAAAAAAAAAACTACAGTTTGAATCATTTGTATTTTTCTACATTTTCCATTAAGAAACTCCACACATATATAGAACTATATCCCTACTACATTTGTGAAAGTGTTTACATCATATATAGACAGTATCTTTGAATTCTCTTTTTAAGATGGGTGTCATGCAGAGTGTGGGTCCTCACTGGTAGTAAATGAGGCACATCTGATACGTTTTAGTATCAATAGATAGCCTATTCACTGTTAATTCAAGTAAAGAACAAAAACCTACCATACACAGTCCTTCAAAGACTCGAATTAAGGGCCCCTGACACAGTCTGTTACAAATGAGAACCTGTTTATATTTAACGATCTACACTAAATACCTTCTACATATAACAGCTAATCTCTCCAGTATCCAAATACTCTTGTCTCCTCGTGTTGCTTGGTGCTTTAAATATGTCTTCTACAACATCTGCTGACAGATGTGTAGAGAAAGCATCAAGAACAGCATTCAGAAGGTCAGGTCTCTGCTGGGCTGAGATCCCCAAGATGCTGCTTAATTTTCAGTGAGGGCTACAGCAGCTGTGTGCAGGAGGCCGCCAGCTTCCAGCCTGAGTGTGGAGTGCAGACCTTGCCCCGGAGAAGACTGCTGAGCCACTTGCTCACCATGCAGCCTTCCATAGAGATATGCAGCTCAGCCCTCCAGCCTGCTACATTAGCAGCAATGATGAATCTCAAGCCGCCACTGTTGGAGACCCTGGTGCCCTCTGTACTGCATTCTTTAACTTTCTTTACTTAGTGTTTTTCTATGACTTAGCTTTACTTTAGTGTATATGTGTTGATATTGATATTTATAAGATCGGTCGGTAAATGGAGGAACTGCAAAGTAAGAATTTCATTGTACTTTGTAACTGTAAATTCTTAAATCTCTTGAATCTGGTAGAGCTCTGTGGACATTATTAAGAAGAAGAATTCCCATCGTGTTGCTCCACCTTTAACCCATTCATGCAATGAAATACACACACATATGTTAGTGAGAATAGAGCGTGGTGGGGGTTAGGTACCTTCCTTAAGGGCCCTTCAGTCGTCTCCTGTCAGATCCAGGAGTCAGACAGTCAACATTTCTCTATCCTTCAGGCCACGGCTGCCTCCAAGACTATAACATGTTAGTCTAAGATTGACATTCACTACATTTGTAGGACTTTCTTCCTCATGTTTTACATTTGTAAAAAAAAATGTTTCCATCAGTTTTGTGAATTAATAGAAATGATGTAACATTCTTACTATGCCAAAAGAATTCCTCCATCCTTCATGTGTGTTTAAAAGGAGAAAGAAAGCCCATAGTGGCTTCATGCTCTCTGCAGTTTGCAGGTTGTGTTCAATCTGCTTTCAGTGAAATACAGCTTCTACTCTGATCTTCTTTCTCTTACTTGTAGAAGTAAAATCCTCTCTGAATGATGACGGTATTAATGTCCTAGCAGTTAGCTAGAGTCAAAAAGCAGAAACTGAACTACAGCCAAAGTCTAGTGTCCAGGCTAGTGGCCTGCCTTCCTGCCTGCCTGCCAGCAGATTGGGTTGGTTGGCAGTTTGTTGTATGACTTAAAGTCCACTGGCTCAGTCTACAGTTCTGTCCTCATCTCAAAAGATGATGATTATAATTAGTGCTGTGATGAAGATGGGGTCAGTGGTAATGCTGCTCCTGATGACAATAAAAAGGTCATGATGACCATACTCAGAACAGTGTTTGATGGTGATGATGAAGACTAGATCAGCTATGTTGGTCTTCTCTGGTCTTCCTCTTCCTCTGAAACACAGTGCTGATGGCGACATTGCTAATAATGATAATAAATCAATCTCCTCTTCATGTGTTTCTCCATGATGTGGATCTTAAAGGCTGTAGTGGTCCTGTTAGTTTTCCTTAATAGAAGATAATAGACATCCTCTAAAGTGACCCAGGTCGCCTTTGTGAACTTTGGGGCCCACAGCTTTCTGGAGTCTCTAATCAAGAAGGAATACTGCACTGCTTCTCTGCAGAGAGGACAGTGAGGCTGTGAAGACAAAGAGGGAGAAAGACATTTACAACATGGTTAGACAAATTCTGTAAAATTAAAAAACAACAAAAATCTTTGGTTGATGAAGGAATACTCCACTTCCATGTTCCACCAGGTCAGCATTTTGAGGTTAACCTAGAACAGCTACATCTAGAAGCGGATTCCTTTGATGTGGTTCAGGGGGACTTCTTGAAGCTCAGGTCCCACTGCTGTTTGGAGTTTCTGATCCATTAGGAACTCCACATTGGGTACCTGCATAGACTACAGGCAGAAAGTGAGACAAAGATAAAAAAAAAGTTATTCCCTACATGGTTAGACCAAATCTGACTGATTATAAAAACATTAACAACAGAAAAGGAGAGTTGGGATGAACAAATGAGAAAGATAGAAAGGACATGATGATCATGAAAGGACATGATGTTCCACTACTGCAAAGGTATTCCCAACATGGTTAAATACATTCTGGAAGCTGTGTTCCCAAATAAAAATAAGATAAAATGGAAAGACATCAAGGGGGTTACAGGGATGAGAAAGATTAAAATACTTCCTTTTTATTGATGAATGGACACAATGTTCCACTTCCATGCTACAGGTCAGCATTCAGGGGTTCACACAAAACAGCGACTCCATCTGGAAAAAAAAGACACACACGAACAAAGACAATCACACAATTTATAGATAGACAATATTACTTTAATAATAAAATGAAAAAATACATAAAATGTAATAGAACAATGTAAGAAGTCTCTGGCAGAAGTGCCTAGAGGGTCTGGCTGTCATTGGAGTCATTACAATGCCAGCGGTCATCCACATTGATGAAGACCCCCTGAAACATGATGGCCACCATGGTTTTCTGAAAAACACAATAAAGAAATGAAGAAAAGGTGTCCGTGTGTGTCTGAAAATGTGTCTGAACTGTCATTGTACAAATTTATAAAAGCTCCACATTACTAGAAACTCTAATCACAAAAAAGCATCAACAAGAATTTACCAGGAAGACATCCTGCACGGATGAGTCCATTGTTTTGGCGTGCAGGAAGAACTTGACCTCACTGATGAAAGGTTCGATGCACTGAATGAACATGGACATGGGTGGACATGGTACTGAACATAAAATTAGGAAACGACAAACTGGTTCCAAAAGCCTCATCATTCAGGTGAGTTTGTAGCTTGATGCAGGCCACTCTGCTGGGAAGGCAGCCGTAAATACAACGAAAAGCATGAGGTTGAAAGTAATCAGGTCACAGAACATCTATCTACAATAAAACCATGAGTCCACTCCACTGACTGACCTCCAGTGAGCACACATGATAGAAGTCGCTGATGAGCACCCACCAGTGCTCCGACTCCAGACCGTTGTAGCTGGCCTTGTGCTGAAGCTTCACCTCTACCAGCTGCAGAAATCATGTGGACAAACATCTCATCAGTGTGAATATTGATTTGAAGTAAATTTCCTTCAACAGCAGTTAGGTAATAAAATGTGTGTGTGCAGAGGAACTGTATTAGAAACACAATAAAAAACATCCTGTTTGCTCTGTCCACCTCTCTGCAGGACTGCTACAGGGATGGTGAAAGAGAAAAGAAGATCTTTAGACTGTTCAAGTAACCAAACAGGAAAAAGTTTACATTTAAACAAAGAGTGAAAGATTTCTCTTCTTCAGAGACGCCTCCAACAGTAAAGTCATTACATAGAAATATGCTTCTGAAATATTTCTGTCATTTTTTCAAACTAAGTGAGAAAGATTACTTCTGGGATGAGGACACAGAAGGACGGAAAGATCTCCTGTTCCAGATGATCCATTCCTAAAGACAATGTTCAAATAACATGTTGAAGTATTTCATGTTAAAGATTTTACAACAAACAGTGGCTGTGGTGTAGATTCACTAAAGACATTTTCTTACTGTGGTAACCTGCTGCTACAGCAAACCAAGAGCTAGCTTAGCATAATGCTAAACTCATCTAACATTACCAGCCTGCTGAAGAGTGGAGGAATTTAAATTAAACAAATGTCCAATCTTAAAAACACTGAATTGAACACATCTCCAGTGTAGAAAAACAGAAAGACACAAAACTCAGGTTATTTTGAGCAAACAGAGAGAAAATCAGACTAAGACTAAGTAAAATTCCTCCTCCCCCTATTTGTTATAAAACAAGGTGAAATGTTTTACCGCTACTAAAGCAGAGAAACAAAGTCTGTGAAAAAGTTCAGCTTACAGAGGTACAGAGCGCCGCTACTCAGTAAATGAAGCGTTAGCTACGTTTGTTCAATGCAATAGAAAGCAGTTGCTAACTGAATGCACCATCGCAAGCGCCGGTCCAGGTCGCAGCATCAACCGACGTCCGCTGCTGGTCCAGGATCTGCCTCCACCTAGAACAGAGAAAATAAGCCGTTACAGCTGAAACAGCAGTACCACTGGCCGCAGCTGAACCCTGAGGAAAGTTCTGCAGGTGGTGAAAAGCTCATGCACAGTTAGGTGTCGGTAAACAACCGATCAGTTTTATTCCTATATATATATATATGTATATATATATATATATATATATATATATATATATATATATATATATATATATATATATACACACATCACTGATTGTAACTAGATGCTGCATCCAGCCAACTCCCAGTAATCAGACCAGCATCAGACTCTCACAGTCATTAAAACCATGTGGAAAAGACAGCTCTCACAAACACTCTCAATCAGGTTTGCTTTTAAAAGAGCCTATATCTGCTTCCTTTACTATGAACTAGAGAAACAGATGGATATTAATAAAAATGTAGATCTCAGTGTAACTACCTGACGAATACACACACAATATCAGTTTATAACTTTAATGAGACCCACCTGGTACATCTGCCCCACTTTTGCTGAGCTCACCATCTAAAAGAGGAATGGGAAACCTAGGTCCAGAGTCCAGCACAGTTTGATGATTTCCCTGCTCTAGGAGACCAGCTAAACCTGGTAATAATGAAGAGCTGAATCAGGAGTGTTTGTGCAGGAAAATCAGCAAACTGGAGGAATTCAGTCCTCCAAGACCAGAGGATCTATTCAGGATTTCACTGATATCTCTTCTCTTACCCGGAATTATGTTCATAGAGCTCCTCTTCTGGGAGTTCATAGCCATATGCTGAACTGCATGTAATGCAGAACACTTCTATCCAGTGGTGGTTCTAGGGAAGAGGTCCAGTGACCCCCTCACAACATGCTAAGGCCCCGGTAAATTAGCGACAAATCAGCACAATAATGTAAAAACGAATTTTTAGGCAACAGGTCGTGTTTCCCTTGTGGGGTAGACAGCGCTTCAGTGGATTTATTTCATTTATTTTATTTACTTTATTTCACCAGCTATAGAAACCATAGAAGACAGTTGATGTAAAAGAAATATAAAATGAAACTGAAAAACATTTTCAATCATATTTAAGACTGACTGATTTGTTAAGGTGTTTGTATAAAACATGAGAATTATAGAATTCAGATTATGCAAAATTGTAAATTGTGAAATTGTAACTGAAAACTGTAGAAATACAAAATTAAATAATATTTAATGTATACATTAGTTTCTTAATGCCTGCAAAGCACCATGAGCTAATAACCGACCCCTCTAACATAACCACTGGCCCCCCAGTTAAAATAGTCTTGAACCGCCACTGCTGTGCATCTCTGTAGTTCACTCACAGATGTTACATTGAATTTCTAGATCATAAGGATTATGTGCCTAATTTGAAAGACACATATTTCCGTATTTGCCTAATCAAACTGATAAGGCAATATTGGTCTTACAATTATCATTAATATTATCTTAAAGATTTTAGATCTGACCAAGTAGGAGCGGTTATTGTCACTAAGATCACTGCGAATGAGACAGAAATCTGATTTTATATCATTACATATACTCTGAAGCTTTATGAATATGGGTCTAGATTTAGTAAACCTTAAACAATAGTCAAATTAATTTTACTGGACAACAAATGTTGTCTCATCGTATTAAATGTTACATTACCTCAAGGAGAGAATTCCGATAGGCTCTTCGATAGGAGCCTCAGTGGACTTCACTTTACCTACAAGGTACTGGAAGAGATTTGGGATAAGACACAGAGGCCCTGGACCACCATGGACTATGGACAAACCAGGAAAACCTGGACGGACAGGGTGGTCCTGTGGCTCTCTCCTTTTAATTAGGCCACACTCCAATACTACGAACATCCAAACATTCTCTGCTCTCTATAAACTGATACCTTCTCAACATTCTCAGCTCTCCATAAATCCATTCAGAACTAACTCTGTCTCCTTACCTTCTCAGAGTAAATGGCCCCCTGATTATCTATATTTTTACATCTTTGAAACCCACTGGGAATTTTCTGCGATTAATCCTTCATGTCCCACATGCGTTGATTCCCCACTCCTTGAGTCGGACCATAAGAGTTGGTAATGTATAGAAGTTGTCAAACCAAACCGTGTGACATTAACTTTTAAATAGCTGCACAAGGTCTTCAATTACTTTTGTAGCCAAATCAGTTATGCACCCATCATACTGCCTGTGTATACATCAGAGTCTAAGGTATATCCCGTATCTGAAGTTGCAATGACCCGCAATTTAAAAACTCCAGGTTTGCCCTTCATATACTGCTTGAATTCTGAGGGGATTTTTGATTTATGATTCTCTCGTCTGTACTCAGATTTTCATCAGCCTGGAAAAGCTGCTGACACTTGGTTTTGAGGTGGTCCATCAAGTAACACAACTTCCTAAGCTGATCACAGCTATTTTCCGTGGCAGGATTTACACCATGAAGGGCTGCCATCAATTCCTTGAAACAGTCACGGGACATGAATAACTTGGCCTATGAACCGTGAAGAGATCTGGTTTCCCAATATGTAAATGAGGAGCCCAAACTGTAAAATTCACCCGGGGTCACTTCTTCCCATGCCCCATGATGGTTCACATAAGACAGCCTATTCAGTATAAGCTCCCACCCCTAACAGCATATTTGTACAAACACTTAGAATACATGTATTTACCGATAAGAGGTAGTTGGTTGATCCCTCTGCTCATCTTGTTCTTCATCATCCTTTTCTTCCTCTTCATCCAGCAGCTCCGCCTTCATGGTCTTCATCACTGTCATGTTCAGCGATAAGCCTAAGCTCGTCAGGGCCTAGTCGCTGTCTCCTCTTCAGACTCCACAAGACATGCATATTGAGCCTTGTCTCCATCCATCTCAAAATAATAAAATAAGAGAGATTCAAATGAATAAAGGTGGTGACAGTGATGTTATTTAAAATATATATTACATATATTTAGAATTCAATCACAAATACTTTTTGTTTTGTCAGAAAAGCTAAGGTCCATATATATATATAAATTGCCCAGACTGACATGTTGTTCACCTATATGGTAGCATAGCCTACTTTAGTCTTTCAAATAAATGTAGCACTAGAAATATTTTTGAAAATTATGCAAATTTGCCAAAAATGTTATTGATAAAAATAAATACAATAATATTATTTCTCTGTTATGAGTACAAATTTCCACAGATAAAATATACTATAAAAAAGAGTTATAAATTGGCCAGACTGACGTGATCTCCTCTATGCTTTCTGCCTCAGCTAACTTACTTCAGCCAGAAAAACTTTTTTTCAAACTTTTTTTAACTTTTTTTTTTTCAGTGAAAAACTATAAACATGCACTTTTATTGTTGACACTTAATGCACTGTTGGTCTCTAATAAAAATAATGTATTACATGCCATCCATGTGTTGAGTCAGTAAGACTTGTTCTGTTTACTAAAGAAATCTTTGAGATTCATGTAAATATTTGAATGTTTACATTTCACCAGAATTATATTAGATTATGTACCAAATTATTTTAGTAAAAATACACGACTGGACTGATTTTAGTAATGTTGAATGTGTGTCATGCTGGGTCAGGATCAGTGAACACAGGGAAACACTTGCAGGGATGCAGGACTTTAATGAAAAACGGGACACAGGGGAACAAAACAGACACGCAAAGCTAAATCAGAGGTTCAGGAATCTAGTGGACAAAACTGGAAAGTAAGGAACAGGAACAGAAACACAAACCGGGTAAAGTAGCACACCTGGGACTGGGAGGTAGCTGAGCGGTATACGAGAGAACAGGACCCTAAACTAACCGAACACACTGTGAGGAGTTTGGACGAGGATACAAAAGGAATCGAAACTTATGAAGGAAAAACTGTGAAGCAGAGCTTCAGAAATAACCACCAAAACAAAACGACTTCTGATAAAAACCATAAACAAAAACCAAGAACCTGGAGCTACGAAGCAAGACTTCCAAAACCAGAGAGCTGGAAACGCTGACAGAAACAAACAGGAACTACCAGAGCAGACAGAGTAACGAGGACAACAGACCACAGACCAAACCTGCAGCGACAGACTGTCCTCCCCCTTTGAGCAGCCCGTAGAGCGCAGTGCTGCAGAGGCTGCAACAGCTCTAATTCAGACACCGGCTGAGTGAAACGCTGCGGCTTAAGCAGCTCCAGTCTCAGCTGCTCAGAGCTGCGCTAACGAGGGAAGCCGGCCGCAGAGCGCATGCGCAGCCGACTTCCGGAATCCCCGCCTCCTTATTTGGGCTTGGGGGCGGAGTTCGGGGATCGCCCTGGGGGAGCGCCAGACAACGCAGGCCTGACAGTGCGACATTATGGAGCTGTAATTAGGAAGCTAATATTGTCTGCAGAAATGAAATAAACTTCACTAAAAGAAAGAACTGATTGAAGTTCAGTTCACTTATTTAATCTATGTAACATTTAAGTCTTGAAACTGAGTTGAAGTTACTTAAATATATCTGAAATTAAACACAGAAAATTGCAAAAAAAACTAATGTAAGTAAATTTTACTCATCATGTTGTTTCAGTGTCCTTCATCTGGATTCCACAGGATCTGTTGTATCAAAGCCTGGTTACTGTCAAGTCAATCAAATTTATTTGTATAGCGCTTTTTACAACTGTTGTTGCCACAAAGCAGTTTTACATAATTAGTAATTAGTAAAAACACAAGAAGACATGAAAGTATGTATTAGTATTGTATTAAACTGTTTATATTAGGCTGTTTGTATTAAACTGTTTATATTAGGCTGTTTATATTAAGCTGTTTATATTAGGCTGTTTGTATTAAACTGTTTATATTAAACTGTTTATATTAGGCTGTTTGTATTAGGTTGTTTATATTAGGTTGTTTATATTAAACTGTTTATATTAGGCTGTTTGTATTAGGTTGTTTATATTAGGTTGTTTATATTAAACTGTTTATATTAGGCTGTTTGTATTAGGCTGTTTATTTTAAGCTGTTTATATTAGACTGTTTATATTAAACTGTTTATATTAGGCTGTTTATATTAGGCTGTTTAAATTAGACTGTTTATATGAGGCTGTTTATATTAAGCTGTTTATATTAGGCTGTTTGTATTAGGCTGTTTATATTAGGCTGTTTGTATTAAACTGTTTAAATTAGGCTGTTTATATTAGACTGTTTATATTAGGCTGTTTGTATTAGGCTGTTTATATTAGGCTGATTGTATTAAACTGTTTGTATTAGGCTGTTTATATTAGGCTGTTTATATTAAACTGTTTATATTAGGCTGTTTATATTAGACTGTTTGTATTAAACTGTTTATATTAGGCTGTTTATATTAGACTGTTTGTATTAAACTGTTTGTATTAGGCTGTTTATATTAGGCTGTTTATATTAAACTGTTTATATTAGGCTGTTTGTATTAGGCTGTTTATATTAGGCTGTTTGTATTAAACTGTTTATATTAGGCTGTTTATATTAGACTGTTTATATTAGGCTGTTTGTATTATGCTGTTTATATTAGGCTGTTTGTATTAAACTGTTTGTATTAGGCTGTTTATATTAGGCTGTTTATATTAAACTGTTTATATTAGGCTGTTTATATTAGGCTGTTTGTATTAGGCTGTTTGTATTAAACTGTTTATATTAGGCTGTTTATATTAGGCTGTTTATATTAAACTGTTTATATTAGGCTGTTTATATTAGACTGTTTGTATTAAACTGTTTATATTAGGCTGTTTATATTAGACTGTTTGTATTAAACTGTTTGTATTAGGCTGTTTATATTAGGCTGTTTATATTAAACTGTTTATATTAGGTTGTTTATATTAGGCTGTTTATATTAGACTGTTTATATTAGGCTGTTTATATTAGGCTGTTTATATTAAATTGTTTATATTAGGCTGTTTATATTAAACTGTTTATATTAGGCTGTTTGTATTAGGCTGTTTGTATTAGGCTGTTTATATTAGGCTGTTTGTATTAGGCTGTTTATATTAGGCTGTTTGTATTAGGCTGTTTATATTGGGCTGTTTATATTAGGCTGTTTATATTAGGCTGTTTATATTAGACTGTTTATATTAGGCTGTTTATATGAGGCTGTTTATATGAGGCTGTTTGTATTAGGCTGTTTATATTAGGCTGTTTGTATTAGACTGTTTATATTAGGCTGTTTATATTAGACTGTTTATATTAGGCTGTTTATATTAGGCTGTTTATATGAGGCTGTTTATATTAGGCTGTTTATATGAGGCTGTTTGTATTAGGCTGTTTATATTAGGCTGTTTGTATTAAACTGTTTATATTAGGCTGTTTATATTAGGCTGTTTATATTAGGCTTTTTGTATTAGATTGTTAAAGCTAGGCTGTTTGTATTAAACTGTTTATATTAGACTGTTTATATTAGGCTGTTTATATTAGGCTGTTATTATTAGGCTGTTTGTATTAGGCTGTTTATATTAGGCTGTTTGTATTAGGCTGTTTATATTAGACTGTTTATATTAGGCTGTTTATATTAGACTGTTTGTATTAGGCTGTTTATATTAGGCTGTTTGTATTAGGTTGTTTATATGAGGCTGTTTATATTAGGCTGTTTATATTAGGCTGTTTGTATTAAACTGTTTATATTAGACTGTTTATATTAGGCTGTTTATATTAGGCTGTTTGTATTAGGTTGTTTATATTAGGCTGTTTGTATTAAACTGTTTATATTAGGCTGTTTATATTAGGCTGTTTGTATTAGACTGTTTATATTAGACTGTTTGTATTAAACTGTTTGTATTAGGCTGTTTATATTAGGCTGTTTATATTAAACTGTTTATATTAGGTTGTTTATATTAGGCTGTTTATATTAGACTGTTTATATTAGGCTGTTTATATTAGGCTGTTTATATTAAATTGTTTATATTAGGCTGTTTATATTAGGCTGTTTATATGAGGCTGTTTATATGAGGCTGTTTGTATTAGGCTGTTTATATTAGGCTGTTTGTATTAGACTGTTTATATTAGGCTGTTTATATTAGGCTGTTTGTATTAAACTGTTTGTATTAGGCTGTTTATATTAGGCTGTTTATATTAGACTGTTTATATTAGGCTGTTTGTATTAGGCTGTTTATATTAGGCTGATTGTATTAAACTGTTTGTATTAGGCTGTTTATATTAGGCTGTTTATATTAAACTGTTTATATTAGGCTGTTTATATTAGACTGTTTGTATTAAACTGTTTATATTAGGCTGTTTATATTAGACTGTTTGTATTAAACTGTTTGTATTAGGCTGTTTATATTAGGCTGTTTATATTAAACTGTTTATATTAGGCTGTTTGTATTAGGCTGTTTATATTAGGCTGTTTGTATTAAACTGTTTATATTAGGCTGTTTATATTAGACTGTTTATATTAGGCTGTTTGTATTATGCTGTTTATATTAGGCTGTTTGTATTAAACTGTTTGTATTAGGCTGTTTATATTAGGCTGTTTATATTAAACTGTTTATATTAGGCTGTTTATATTAGGCTGTTATTATTAGGCTGTTTGTATTAAACTGTTTATATTAGGCTGTTTATATTAGGCTGTTTATATTAAACTGTTTATATTAGGCTGTTTATATTAGACTGTTTGTATTAAACTGTTTATATTAGGCTGTTTATATTAAATTGTTTATATTAGGCTGTTTATATTAAACTGTTTATATTAGGCTGTTTGTATTAGGCTGTTTGTATTAGGCTGTTTATGTTAGGCTGTTTGTATTAGGCTGTTTATATTAGGCTGTTTGTATTAGGCTGTTTATATTGGGCTGTTTATATTAGGCTGTTTATATTAGGCTGTTTATATTAGACTGTTTATATTAGGCTGTTTATATGAAGCTGTTTATATGAGGCTGTTTGTATTAGGCTGTTTATATTAGGCTGTTTGTATTAGACTGTTTATATTAGGCTGTTTATATTAGACTGTTTATATTAGGCTGTTTATATTAGGCTGTTTATATGAGGCTGTTTATATTAGACTGTTTATATGAGGCTGTTTGTATTAGGCTGTTTATATTAGGCTGTTTGTATTAAACTGTTTATATTAGGCTGTTTATATTAGGCTGTTTATATTAGGCTTTTTGTATTAGATTGTTAATGCTAGGCTGTTTGTATTAAACTGTTTATATTAGACTGTTTATATTAGGCTGTTTATATTAGGCTGTTATTATTAGGCTGTTTGTATTAGGCTGTTTATATTAGGCTGTTTATATTAGGCTGTTTGTATTAGGCTGTTTATATTAGACTGTTTATATTAGGCTGTTTATATTAGACTGTTTGTATTAGGCTGTTTATATTAGGCTGTTTGTATTAGGTTGTTTATATGAGGCTGTTTATATTAGGCTGTTTATATTAGGCTGTTTGTATTAAACTGTTTATATTAGACTGTTTATATTAGGCTGTTTATATTAGGCTGTTTGTATTAGGTTGTTTATATTAGGCTGTTTGTATTAAACTGTTTATATTAGGCTGTTTATATTAGGCTGTTTATATTAGGCTGTTTGTATTAAACTGTTTATATTAGGCTGTTTATATTAGGCTGTTTATATTAGACTGTTTATATTAGGCTGTTTGTATTAGACTGTTTATATTAGGCTGTTCCAAAACATTTCTGTTGCGCTCTTGGGTTTAAGAGTGAAATATTAGGCTTATATTAGGCTTGTTCCAAAACATTTCTGTTGCGCTCTTGGGTTTAAGAGTGAAATTTAAAATTGCTCATTAAAAATTTTAATTACACTCCTGAATTACCATTTTTTTAATTCAGTGTTCATTTGGTTCATGGGCAGCAGATTCCAAAACAGTGTGTAAGTGGATAAAGTAAGTTTTATTTATTTATTTTCAGCATCATTGCAATTAAGAATTAAGAATATTTTAGCATTAAATGAATATTGATTTATGTTCTAACCACTTCCTTATAAATATATTACAGCAATAAAAAAAAGGAGCGTAAGAGTGTAAAGGTCTGAAAACTACACATTCCAAGATTTTCAGTAATGGTCTGCTGCGCTTAATGGTGAGATCTTTGCCAACAACCACTTTAGGACCTTTGGTCAGGACTGATGCTACAAAACATATAAAAAACCTCAATGTACCAACATCAAAACTAATAAAATAATTACTACATGTCTTAAATTAAATCAAAATACAACTAAATAATGCAATAATCTGTTATAGTAAAATGTTTATATTTATTATTTTGTAAAATTACTTGAAACAATTCATCTGAATGTAATATTCAGTTGGTTTTGTTACGGGACGGTAAGGGAGAG